>NW_028277112.1:59417196-59720227 GCF_059951505.1 Python bivittatus | reverse complement strand
GGTAACCGCTGCTAAGAGAAGGAAGAAAGTTGTGGGCAAACTGAAGCAATGAATGTGGAATGAGCGTGCCATATTTCAGTTATCATATCTGCCTGCAAACATCTGGGCAATCACTGAATGGCGGAAAAGAGATACAGGAAATTCTGCTGGCCTTCTCCAGATTTTTATAACCCCAAAATGGTAGTCCTACACAATATGAAGAATGCTTTGTTTATGTTGAGCTTTCAGAAGACATTCTGAAATTGCAAAGACGATGTTGGTTCTGGATATTTTTGCAGTCATTAGTGACATTGTTTGGCAAATTACCTCATCCTCACCCCAAACATGCTCAAGCAGTTGCTTCCGTTGTTTGCGGTGAGGAATTTAAAAATGATTTCATTTTTTTAAAAACAATGATCCATTTGGGCAATTTATCTGTAGGTTGGGTGGGGGATAACATTCAGTATGCATTACCACTCCATTTATTTTTATGGTCTGGGAGAACAAACCAAGAAAGTAAATCGTTTATTCCAAGTTCCCACTTTTTTCCTACCAAAGGCTGAAACAATAAATATTTTGCATGTTATTCCATATGGGATATCCTGAGGCATTCTGAATTTTGTCCCATTGGGACACAGCCAACTTCAAACATGAAAAATGTCGAGGAGATCCATTTTGTTTGAAGCGCTATCAAAATATATTTTCCCTTGATGATCATTGTATTGGAAGAGCTTTAATTGCTCAGTTTTGGAAGAAGGCTGAGAAACCATCACACCGGTACTGAAAATTGAAACGTGGATCATTAATTAAATGTCTGTGCAGAGGTATCAATTACAAATTGTGTTTGTACATATAGATGTTGAAGAAATATATTAAGAATGCAATAAATACCTCCTATCGTTCATAGTCTTATGATAATACATGATTATGTATAAATAGTATTGCTATACTGTATTGTGGAAGAATTTTGGAGATACTATATTCTATATTGTATGATCTCTGATACATTATTCTTTCATAAAAAATTTAAACAATCTGTATGTGACATTTCTTATGTATGATTGTATTTTGTGTATAAATATACATATTGGTAACCGCTGCTAAGAGAAGGAAGAAGGTTGTGGGCAAACTGAAGCAATGAACACTCTTTTTATCCATACATATAAATAATAAATAACCAACATTCAAATTTATAATGCCTGCATCATATTTCATGTGGATGTGATCTAGCAATGCTTTACTAGCATGACAAGATATAGAAGTCTCACTGGATTAAGAAAGGACAGAAAGTTCTGGCACTGTTTTTACAATATATGGGACTTGAGCCATGCCCATTAGTCATTACTTTGTACTGGTGTCAGGTATCTTCGTGTCATGAGACATGTCTCTGTTTTGTTCCCCTGGGGCAAGCACCATATTGTTTATCATCTATCCTGCTCTTGATTTAGAGTAATGGAGTTTTCTTTCATTCTGGCAGCAGGAAACCTCTGCCTGTTCAAGTGAAGTTAGGATCTCAGCCAATAATTTAGAAGGCAGTTTAAGGCCAAGGATTAGTGTTATCCGATCAATCTTTGAATGAATCTTTTTTCTCTAAAGTAACTTGCTCTTCAGTTGTGATAGCCCTGAATCCTAATTTTGGATCATATCCCCAAGATCATACAATCAACTCTATATTTGCCCTGTAGGTTACAGCAGGTTATAGCTTAATAGAAAAGCGTTAAGTTTTCCTCTGATGTAATTGCTCGGCCCTTGGCGTTTCTGAATACTGGAGAAGAAGGCCCTTTTCTGAAACTATACTAAGCTGCTGCTAGTCTATATGGACACTACTGAGGTAGAGGTAACAATGACTTATTTTAGCATAGGAAAGTTTCACATGTTTGTAACTTTGAAGTTTGTAACTTTGATAGTCTTAGTTTCTATATTCTGCATATATCAAAAGTTTAATCTGAAGAATTTCTCAAAGGATTCTGTCCTTTTTATTATATCAAATGATGCATTCTCGTTTTCTACTAATAAGAAAGAGCAAGGACCTATGACAGACACAGAAGACCTGTCCTGTTAAGATGTCCTTGCATCCTTGGCAATTAAATGTGGGATATATTTGAAAACTCAAAATTTTGTTTCAAGGAAAGCAGGATTGAAATTTAATTATGGATTAAGTTGTGCATGTGATCTGCCTTATTTGTAAAATACTGTATGGGGTGTAAATAATGTCCTCTGGTTATTATTCTCCCATTTTTCCCAACTTTGTACTTCTTCCTATGACCTTTGGCACTTTTTGCACATCTCCTAATAATTTTCCACCCAGAAAATTATTGCCTGTTCTCATTCAACCATTTGTTCAGGAACCATCTTGTGCTAAGAGAATGATTTTTTTTGTTGCGTTCTTCCTCAAAGTCTTCACTTTGTGACATTCCCCTGTGTGGTATAAGTGGGAATCATTCCATATCTTTCTCTTTTTTGGCCTGCTCTGAGTGGTTCCACATATATCATTTTTCATACAGGTACATTTCCATTCCCACAAATACATGGTATGAAACTACATATTGTCATTACACCATGACACTGTATCATGATAGGTGTTGTTTGTTAATAACTATGTATTGACATTCATGCTGCCAGGCTGAAGAAAGAAGGAGTACTGTACTCTCTCTATCTTCAGAGGCAATAACTCTGTACGCGGTATGGCAGCAGCCCCAGATGGTTGACAGTGTCTCAGTGAGTAGGAGTGTTGTTACAGTCATACTACAAATCCTTCATGCCCTTTTACAGGCTAGCCCCTAAAAAGAGAAGCTTTGGATTTCCTCTTTTCCTTTGATTCACTTTTGATTTTCATCTTGCCAACTGAAAATCTACATTTTTTTGAAGTTAATTATTTATAAGATGCAAGCAATAAATTATAGAGTACCGATATTAGCTGGGTACAGCAGTATTTATACAATATAAACTAAACATTGTTAACACTATAGCAATCGTGTTAAGTTTATAACTTAAACCTTAAAAGATAAGGACTATAAAAGTTTATACCAAAGTTAACTGTCATTTCAGAGATGTTAACAAATGTAAAGTTGCTTGAATTGTACAATTAAAGCTAAGTGTGGCATTTAGACAATTGCAAAATGCATTACATTATTTTGTAATATAAAATAGGTCTCTATCTTGAGCTTAATACTTCATACTAAGGTCTCCGCTGTATTGCTATAGTATTTATTGTTGCTTATAAATGTTAAAAAGAAAAACAAAACAAAAAGGAAAAAAGGAAAAAATAAAAGATGTGGCTTAGAAAAGTAGAAAGGTATGTGATTTCTAGCTTCTCTCGTCTTTATTTTTTGTTTTTTTCATTCCCGTTTTCTGTCTAGATAATTCCTACCAATTGGGCTGAACTCTTTCTGCCACTGATTATTTATTAGGGGCTGGAGCAACACTCCCTCCCTCCATAATACAAACAACACTTAGAATACATTTGGAACTTTTTAAAGGTGGTGGTGGTTGGCATGGAAAGTGACCAGGCTGTTGGTATAAACAGCATGGGGCCATCTTTGAACTCAGTTAGAAAGCTAAGTAATACTTCCAGTTAAAGAAATGATCAGGCTGTCCCCATCCTCAGTAGCAGGCTCTTACTGTGCTTTTAATGCTGAACTGAGGCTCGTGCAAAAAGAGAAGTTTTCCCCGAGGAAAAATTCTCAATGCCTAGCATGAAGTCAGTGAGGTAACTTTTCAAACTTAACATGAGTTTTGCAATTCTGGACTTTCCCAGATCTTACAAAACCCATGGAAATTCTGTAAGCATTGCAGCCCCTTTCTCCACATGTAAGTGTATCTCTATTTGTTGTGGCAACAGGCTAGAAGTGATGTCTCCGTATACAGTGAAGGCACTGATGCCGAGAGCTCGAAGGCAAGGAATCAAGACTGCTTACCTGGAGATATTTCTCCTTTTTAAAATAACCTGAAGACCCTTGGAATGTGGAAGTCATTCTTTTATATTTAGATATAATATTTATATACTATTTCACTTCCCCCTCGTGCTCAGATTAATGTTTGGATTGAAGGATAATGAATTGATTTTTTATCATTTCATTCTTAAGGGTTTTTATGCGCTCCCCCCCCAAAAAAATCTAAAGGTGTTTTGTAATCAATGTCATGAAGCACTATAAAATGAGAGCTAAATTATAGTTCAAGAATAAAGCAAGAGCATCAGTTTCTGATCCAGAACTACCACAGTTTTCAAATGTAGGTATGGATATCAGTGCCTTCGAATCAGTGTTGACTCCTGGAGACTGCCTGGACTAGTCCCTGCAGTTTTCTTGGCGAGGTTTTTCAGAAGTAGCTTGCCCTTGCCTCCTTCCTAGGGCTGAGAGAGAGTGACCGGCCCAAGGTCACTTTGCTGGTTTCATGCCTCAGTCGGGGCTAGAACTCACAGTCTCCCAGGTTCTAGCCAGTGCCTGAACCACTACACCAAATTAGTTCTCAAAGTAGGTAAATAGTAAGATAAAAGAAATGGAATAAGATCGCTTCTCACAAGCATTAAAATGCCTCACTTCTCTACCAACTGGCCTCTTTAAGCCATTTTTAAACACAACCTCCTATAGAGGGGTAGAGTGCACCAAAATACTTATGTGAATATTGTTTAAGTTTGCATTAAAGTATGCTTGCTGTCCTGAAATTTTTGCCAAAGACGGGAGCACAGTGCTGAGGAGAAGAACTGTGTTTCTTGCAATGCTCGTTGGGTACCTGCTTTCCGAGAACAATGGAAAAGTATAGAATTTATGCACTTTGGAGGCTGAGAGCTGGGAAATCCTTGTGATTTGATTGGTGGGCAAGCTTTGGATAGGATAACTTTGAGTAGGTGTTAAACAAGGGATAAGTTAAGGAATAAGTTATATTATTCTGGGAGTTGAAGTCCACATATCTTAAAGTTGCCAAGGTTGAGGAACACTGTTCTATAGCATCTTAATAAGCAACAATAAGATAACTCCTATAAAAGCCATGCTTTTATAACAAGGCAGCCTGAGTTAAGGAGAATGGAAGGTTAAGAAAAGCAGGTGCTCGAGCTTAATAAGAATGGAATTCCTGCAGTTTCTCACCTGATCAGCAAAGGCTTCCTCACTGAGACTGCCCGCTGGACAAATCCTTAGGCAGACAGGTGATGGCCATCTCATTGTTTTAGTGCAATAGCGCTAAGAGGGCTATTTCAGCCGTGGAAAGGTGAGCATCCTTGGGTCATGTCATAGCTGGTTCTGTTTGCCATGGGCAAGTGGGGGTGGGGGCAAGAAATGGCAGAGGGAAATGGGGGAAAGAGTTTGCAGCAGGAGGGGAGGGGAGGGGAGGGGAGGGGAGGGGGAGGGGGAGGGGGGGAGTTTCCAGCTTTATTTTATGATTTTTCCATCACCATTTTGAGGTATAACTCAAATGATGGGAAGACAGAGTCTGACTGAATATTAGAAAACCTTTTCTAATAGTAAGAGCAACGCAAGAGTGGAACCAAATGTCTAGGTGAGGAATGAGGAATCCCAGTGTGGATAGGAACTATGAGTTCATGTAGATGTCAAGAAGCATGAGGGCAAGGTGAAGCTGTGTGCACCCTATGAAGGCATTAACTATTGTCTTTTTAATAACCCACTGGGAGTTCTGGGAGTTGAAGTCCACATATCTTAAAGTTGCTAAGGCTGAGGAACCCAGGAATAATAATAACCCACAAACTCCTTCAGAATTTCTGATACAGATAAAAAGCCCAAGGTTGCAAAATTTGAATATTCAAGAAGAGTAAATAGCTTATTCACATCCTTGAGATGGACAAACTGAAAAAAAAAATCCAACTCAATATGGTTGGATTGTGTTGTGTTCTGATCCTTTTAATACAAGCGGAAATGTGAGTGATTTTTCAGAGAAATAGAATGAACATTGGTTCATTGAAGAAGCCTTCAATGCTTCTGTCACCTGATTTCCGTCAACAAACCTGCATGCAGAAGGCTCCTTATAACTTGAAAATTCTGGCATTATGTACACAACAGAGTAATGGAGAAGTAAGATTTCTTCAATATGGGACGGTAATGTCTGTTATGATTCCTAAATTCAGATGTGCGCATTGTATGGTGGCAGTGGTAATATCTGGCCACTTGTGTTCTACCACAGAGTTGACACAGCTGTATAACTGAGTACTAGGCAGCAATCAAGACCCTGTTAGAACTGTCAGCAATTCAACAAATAAGAGTGAAACTTAGTTCAGAAACAGAAACCAATCACAAAATATCAAATATATCTCCACCATCCAAAAGAAGCTTCATATTCTCCACAATAAATCTATACTGACCAGTTGAAAGTAGTATCTTTCCCTTTTACATGACACTTTTATAAGTGACTGTGCAAAACATGAGGCTGAGTGAAAGATATGGTATAATATGCAGAGATAGAGAAAAGTAGTTGTGAACAATATCGTCAAGGAATACAAGGGTTGGCTAAGATTAAAAGAGGCAGAGGAAAGAGTTGATTTCAGTTGATCCTTTTTTAAAAATATGTTTTTAAAGTACATGAGGAGCATTAAACAAGGAATTGTAAAATCACAGTATTAAAAGACAGGAAGACCTGGGAGGTCTTCTAGTCCAACCACGTACCCAGAGCAGAATCCTCAGACCATCCCAGATAAATGGCTGTCCAGTCTTTGTTTGGAATTTCAGAGATGTTTCCAACTCTACAGTTTCAGGGGGTAGGCTGTTCCACTGTTTAATAGCTTTCATGGTTAGCAAATTCCTCATGTTTGAGTTTGGAGCCCCCAACAGAAATGGCAAAGAATGAAACTTAAGGGAAAGAATGATGAAATGAGTATTTTAGCGTTTTGTATGGGAATGATAGTGGTGTGCCAAAGACTGGAACTGAAATGAAAGTTATAAATATTACAGGTAGTCCTCAATTTACGATCACAATAGGGACCGTAAAATTCATTGTTAAGCTGTGTGGTCATTAAGCAAGTCATCACATGACCACACATGATTTTACAACATTTTTTGCAGCAGTAATTAACTGTGGTTGTTAAGTGAATCATGTGGTTCCCCATTGATTTTACTTGTCGGAACCTGGTGGGAAGGTCGCAAATGGTGATCACATGACCCCTGGGACGCTGCAACGGTCATAATTGTGAGCACTGATCATAATTTTTTCAGTGCTGTCTTAACTTCAAACTGCCGCTAAATGAATGGTCGTAAGTTGAAGACTACCTGTAACATTTCATAATTATGAAAAAGAAATCATAAATGTGAGAATGTTGAAAAACAATAAGACTGCAGGTATACATGGGGAACTGGAGAACTGTTAAAATATATATGTGGTTTACTTATGGCATGACTGTAACTTGTTTAATGTGCATGTAAAGACTGACTGACAATGGGAAGAATGTTATTATTATTTCCCTAAACAGGAGGAAAGATAGGAAGGCGTTCATCAGGTTTAGCGAAATAGTACTGAATAGCTTGAGTTCTGGAATATTTTGTTTGCCTGTGGAAATGGAGGTTAATTGTTGAACCTCTGTAACTTATCAGGTGATAAAAGAGATGGCAGAAGATTTATACTTTCAGACTTGCAGGATTCTGTTAAAGTAGCCTTACAATAAAGTAGAATTGGCTCATCTGGCCATGTTTCCTGTCTGGTCTACCTGGGAAGGCTGACATTAACAGCATCTTGCAAGTCTGAAAGTATAATTCTCCCCCATCTCCTTTACACTCAAGAAATTAGGGAGGGTCCCTTCTGATCCTCTTGCCCATCCCACTATCCAGCTGTGGACTATCCTGTCTCTTATCTGACCATTCTCTAGGCAGCGTCTCTGGGCCTATTCTCCCAAGGTAATTCCCACATACCATTGCATATGCGGCAACAGTAAAGCATAAGTGAAAATATATGGAATGTGTTGTTTGGAGATATGAAAGAATATGTACTTGTGTATGCAGATAATGCTGTGATGTTGGCTGAAAACTTGAATCATTTTCAGTTAATGCTAGCAAGATTATAACAAAAAGTATGTATCTGAAAATGTATGTATCAAAGAAGGGAAGAATGATGAGGATTGAGTCAAAAGAGAAATATATGAAAGGAGAGTAAATGGATTGAGAAGAGGAAACCCAAGAAATCTGTGGTTGTGTCACTCCTTTGAGGTAGACCAGACTAGGAAATGAAAGTCATGCAAGCTATTGCAACTTTTATTATAAGGTTATAGTAGCAGAATTTTGCAAGTCTGAATGCACTTCCCTGCTCCCTCCCTTTATCTTTTTGAGAACTACAGAAGTTCTTCTCTGAGTCACTTTCTCAAGTTATAGTTCTGTCCTGGACTCAGGTTTCTTTTATCTGACCATTGTATTGGCATTGCCTCTTCCTCCTGTTCCTCAAGATCATTCCTTCTACCCATTACAGGTTGTATGTTGTTGATGAGATCCTTAAAAAGGGGAAGTTTAATTAGTGAAGAGTAGTGTATGAATCAGTTTATTGACATGGTGGGAGCAAGGATGGTTTGCAAGAGTACGAGGTATGGAGTGGTGAATGGCATTGGTATAAACTTGATTTAGATCTATTTCCTTTCCTTGTCTTATCCCATCCCTTTAATTCTTTAGCTCATTGTTTCTTACTCCTTTTCTGTGGTCTGCATAAAGATGCTTACCCCAAAAGGGAATAGCATGAAGGGTATATATGTATGCATGTTTTCCCACATGAAACTTTATGAATTGATTGCTATTTTTATTTTGCATTTACTTATTGACATGATGATTTTTGGCAATCATTCATACTATGTTTAAATTGTCATATTTATTGCTTCAGGCTTTTGGAAAAGTTGTATTTGAATAAGGAAATAATGATGGTGAATGAGGATTTACAATGACAAAGCTATTCTCTGACGTTTGCTTAGACTAGGAATGCAAAAGCAATCAAATCTCCAATTTCTTCTGAGTGCAAGAGAGTGATTTGCCAGAACAGGCTCTGTTGAGGCAAAATGAGCACATAATTCAAAAAGTCTACTAGTATCTATTTTGAAATACTCCTCAGTGTGAAAATTATGTATGAAAAAGTATCTGTTTGGGCATACATATACATATACATATACATATACATATACATATACATATACATATACATATACATATACATATACAGTACTTATACATATATATTAAAGTTGCATACCAAATATGCATATGAGGAAAATTATGTATTAATATGCATATATTAGGAAAAGATGTGTGCTAAAGGCATATGATAAAGGAAGATAAATATGATAACAATTGCAGAAATTGGGTGGAAGGGAGGCGTTTAATAACATGTAGAACATTTGATGGAACTAATCATGTATGCATGTCATACTGACCTATAGTGATCTGCATATTCCTTTCTTAAGATCAATCTCTCTCTTTCATGTCAAATGACCTCTCAGAACTGATGTTTTCCATGAAGCTCTTGACTTCAATCTGTGCTGAAATCTGAATGAAGATTAAGTGCACATGTGCATTTCCTCCAAAAAAAAAGTGGTTTGTGTGTGCTGCCTATTACATTTGTTTTTTTGTTGTCAAAATCATATATATACCTTTTCCCACACGTGCACATATATATTGTTAGATTTATATCCTGACTCTATTTTGTACAACTCAAGGTGGCAAAGAACTCAACTTATCTTAATTTAATACAACTCAACTCAGTATCTTATGACAAGATGTTCAGAACAGAAACTAGGAGATCCATCCACTAGACAAGGATGTCCCTCGTCACCATTGCTATTTATGTTAGCTTTGGAAGTATTGAACAGGGATATAAGACGAGATGAGAGAATTGCTGGAGTGAAGATTAAGAGAGAAACATAAATTATGGGCATTTGCTGATGACCTGGTGATAATTTTGGAAGACCCTCTGGAAGGAATAGAAATATTAATGATAAAAACTACAGGATTTTGGGGACTTAGCTGGTTTTAAAATTAATAAACAAAAGATGAAAATTTAAGAAAGAATATTAAAATGGAAAAACATATGGAATTGATGGAAAAATTGGTTTTAAGATTCAGAAAAAATTAAAATACTTGGGTATCACTATGACTAACATGAATTGTATGTTATATCAGAATAATTATGTTAAGACATGGAATGAAATCAAGAAGGACATGTTAAGATGGGAGAAATTACAATTGTCATTTTGGGGAGAATTTCTGTGATAAAAATGAATGTTTTGCCAAGAATGATGTTATTGTTTCAGACAATACCAATTCTGACAATTGATGTACCATTTAAACAATGGTAGAAAGATATATCCAAGTTTGTACAGCAAAGGAAAGAATCAAGAGTTAAATATAAAATACTTCAAGATGCAAAGGAACGAGGAGGATTGGGACTGCCTGATTTGAAATTGTATTTTGCAGCCTGCTGCTTAGTCTGGATGAAAGAGTAGGTTTTGCTGAGAAATAAGAGAATTTTAGAATTGGAAGAGCATAATCTGACGTTCGGATGGCATGGTTTTCTATGGTATGATAAAGTTAAGATTAATGTAGATTTTAAGAATCATCATATTAGAAGTGCCATATTGAGAATATGGAACACATATAAACCCAGACTGTGCCTGAACATGCTTTTATGGGTCTCAGCACAAGAAGCATTTCACAGGAAAGAAACAGTAGGTAAAGAAAAATGGTTCACTGAGAGTTGTTAGAACAGGAACATGGAGAATATAAGTTGAAATCAGAAGAGCAATTGGCTGCAGAGGAATTTAGTTTTCAATGGTTTTCATATGCACAGTTAAGAGAAAGATTTAAGGTAGATAATAGGACATTTAGAATTGAATAGCAGAAGACAGAAGTTGAACTATATACAAATGATGAACATGTAATTGCTAAAATATATAAACTTTTATTGAAATTTGAAATGGAAGAAGTGAAAGACTGTATGATAAAACCCCTTATGGACTTTTTGCTGAAAAAAGAGAAAAATGAACTTGTGATTTATGGGTTTGAAGATTAGAAAGGGTAGCATATGGAAAGAAGGAAATTATGATGTAACCTTAGAGAGGGTAAAATATAAATGCATTTATAACCTTTCAAAAAGATTGGAAGCTGCTTCTTTATAAACTTTTCTTTTCTTTCTTCTTCTTTTCTATTTCTATTTTTCCTATTTTCTTTCTTAGTTATTCACTATTCTTTTTATTTTCTTTGTTTCTTTTCTAATATTTGTATTGTTTTTATCTTGTTAAATTTTTCTTCAATGAAAATTATATAAAAAAAAAGAAACTAGGAGATCCATCCAACCATGCTGTTCTATAATGTATATATTGTTAGGCTGTAAGAATTCTAATTTGGAAGCAATTGCTTGAAATGAATAGAACTGAAAATCAGGTTATACAAAATTATTTCCTACATAAATTAAGGTAGGAAGGCCTGGATTCATTCATTCATTTATTTATTTACTGGACTTATATGGCTGCCTATCTCATACAGTGACTCTAGGCAACTCACAACAATCCACAAAACATAGTTAAAAACATACCCTTCCCCCCAAGCACCAGACCAAACATCCATACAGCTCAATCCCTCATCCTAGCCCAATGCTTGGAGGAAGAGCCGGGTCTTCACAGCCCTCTGGAAGGCTAAAAGGGTAAGGATGAATTGGTATGAAAAAATGGGTATTTCTAGCCTGTGTTAGCCCCTGTAAAACGTTAAGTGTTTTTTTGTTCCAGGTTTAGAGTAGAATTTGTCAGAAGTGGGTTTCTCTTCTTTGGGTTGGGAATGCACTTTTCTTCTGTTAGATTTTCCAATTAGCAAGAGTTGCTATTGCTAAAGAGCCCTTTCAAAAGTAATCTGGCAGTGGAACTTTGGCTCTGCTAGTTGGCTTTTCCTTATGACTCAGAATTTCTGCTCCCTTGTTCATTTCGTTCAGCAGCTGGGGAAAAATACAACTAAAACAAATGTAACTTTCATTTTGTCATGGGGCAATGCAATTTCAGATAAACATATTTTAGTTTACATTTATGTAACTCTACAGAAACAGTAATGACAGACTTAGTTTTGGCACAGTGGCAGGCAGGTTAAGTTAAATGCCAACTTTTGTTAGACAGCTTAGATATTCTGAGGCCAACTTCATCAAGAAAACTTTGACTATAAACTGAACATCAGTGGCATTCTTTGGTGTCTTTGTACTATAGATTTAGCACGTTGACCAACCTTTGTGATCTTGTTCTTCTGGTAAGGAAGGAACAAAGATGGATGTGAAGCACATCTGCTATAGAATTTAGAAAAATCCAGAAAGGAGGCAGACATGATCCGCAAAGTTATACTCAATTAAGCAGAAGAAAGCATCATTCCCTTCATCAGCACCTGGGAAATCAGAATCTCTGCACCACCATTTGTGTGACATGATGAAAGCTAACTGTAATCCTGGAACAATGAGCACCGTGGTCAGGGCTCCTGAAGTTCCCAAGAGCCTATGAACAAGTTGTAGATGCTTCCTAAAGATCAAATTCCATCTGTTGCTTGTTTTTTGTATTTCTCTGTATGTTTGTTTGTGTGTCTGTTTTGCTGGCTTTAGGCTATAATAAAGTTTTATCCATCTTAGGCCTTACAAACCTCAAATACAATGAAAAGTTGATCAATAGAACAAAAAGCAATCCTTTTGTTATTAAGAACCGCATTTAGAATTTTTGAGGGTTTGAGGGCCAAAAAAAAAAAGCCTACATCAAACCTCTTGGAAAGACTGAATTTTTCAGAGGGGTTTTCAATGGTGTTCTTTGTTGTTTATTTACTTAAGAAGTTTATACAGCTGCCCAAGTTGAACAGTTTTGATTCTGGGTCATGTATAATCAACAAACACAAAAAATCCCAATATAATCAAACAACCGCAACAAAAATTAATAAACCCAAATTTCTATTACACCCCTCCGGGTGGGAACTCCAACCAACTTGACCCCATTGCCCCAGAAAAGAACCAGGTTTTTAGAGGCAGGATTGGGGCCAACTGGTTTTTAAGTGCAATGTTCCTATTGTTGGATTTACACTACAGTTTTCTACTGGTTCCCATCTTAAACAGGAAGTGTGCTACCAGTTCACCAATCCTAGTCAGGAAAAGTCTGGGGGCCACAAAAGGGAACTTAAGGGCTACATGCCTGCCTCTGATCTATCATGGAGGCCTATAATTTTGACAATGCCCAAGACCTTCATCTGGCCCTGAAACTTACTGTTGTACATCCTTGAAGATGTTGCCAGCTACCTCTAATTACAGAAAATACTACCCATGGTCAACAGAAATGTAAGCAAAGGATTGCCATTTTAGTCTTCAGAAGTTTATTCCTCATTAAGTCAGGAGCAAATTAATTATTGCTCAGTCTCTATGCTTCACCTTGGGACCTTCTGAAATGTGGACTACTTTAGAAACCAGAGCTTTCACTTCACAACACATTGTTGTACTGCTGTGGTTTGTATTTGCTCAGAAAACAGCAAGGAAGACTCAGATTTTCTGTAATCTGGTAAGGTTATATATATAATGTTTTTCTTATCTTACTTCAGATTAGGGGTTACAGTTGAAGTGATAGAGCTGAACAGAAGCTAAAATATGTTGGCTGTAACTTGCAACTCTACATACGTCCTGAAACCAAGGCAAGACTTTTAGAGACAAAGTTTGGGTAATTGCAAATATGGTCGTTCCATGTTTTGCTTTGTCCTGGTTAATCAAGGGGCCAGGTTATCTGAGGGACCGCCTCTTCCCGATCACATCTACCTGTCCCATCTAATCCGGCAGGAGAAGCATGCTGTGGGTCCTGTCTGTGAAAAAGTTCCATCTGACAGGATCTAGGAGATGAGCCTTTTCTGCCATGGCACCCACCCTCTGGAACAGCATCCCTCTTGAGGTGAGGTTAGCCCCAACTCTTATTGCCTTCTGGAAAGCCCTTCAAATGTGTTTTTTTTCAACAGGCCTGGGGATCCCCAGATGGTAGGGACCGTGCACGTTGGCTGTATTATGTGTGATATTCTTCCGCTTGTGGTTTTGTTTTTATCTATGTTTACTGTTTTAATTGGTTTTAATTGGTTTCATAGTAGGTTTTAATAGTAGGTTTTATTGTATGCTGCCCAGAGTCACTTTGTGTGAGATGGGCAGCCATATAAATTTGACAAATAAATAAATAAATAAATAAATCATTGTTTATCCTATAAAAAAAAAAAAACCCAAGAAACTGAACAGTGTTTTTGACAAGATTTCCAGTTTGGCAACTATAATTTTCTGTATAGTTCTGTAGATAATATCCCTGAGGACAGCATACAATAAAAGCACAGATATAATCTATGTTAATCAAATCCATGTTAAGTGATACATACGATAACAGAGCCCCTAATTTAACGAGATGTGGAAAGATTAAACCCTTGCAATTCATTAGACAAATAATTTCAGCTCGGTGGAAGTTCCATGTTTTTAACTGTTCACATGGGTTATATACTTTGACGTAACTAGTTTATGTGTGTGTGATGTAGTGCTATTAGTATTTATTGATTTGGAAGTAAAACAACTACAAAAACCTTGGAGTGTGACTTTTGTCATTACTGAACAATCCAGTATTTTTTTTAAAAATCAAATTTTATTAAAAGGTTTAAAGAGAACATAAGAACTAATACCAACTAATACAAAATAGAGAGAACAAAGAAAAAAAGACAGGAAAAAAAAAAGAAAAAGCAGAAGTGCAGTGAGAAAGAACAAAAAGAAAAAGGAAAGAAGCAGCTTCTGATTTTCTCTGCGGCAAATATAAGTAAAACTACAAAATTATCTCTTATTCTATGATTACAAAAAAAAGCTCACTTTTTTTCTATTATATATATATTTTTCTAATGATCAAAACCACAAGTCATAAATGCATTGTTTTCCGTTTCATGCAAAAACTCTATTAGGGGTTTCCAGTGAGCCATAAATGTAGCTATTGTCTTTCCTCTAATTAAGGACGTTAATTTAACCATCTCTGCAAGTTCCATTGTCTTTATCAACCATTTTTCCCTTGTGGGTAGTGTTGAACCTTTCCACTTTTGAGCAAATAATAGTTTCGCTGCAGTAGTCATATATAAAAACAAAGTTCCGTGACTTTTTTCTAGTTGCCTTCCATTAGTCCCAAAAGAAAATCTCTGGTTTCAGTTGTACTTTAACTTTTGAAATCTTTTGAATTAATATATATACAGTATTTGTATCCCCCCCCCTTTTTTTTTGGCTTTTCTACATGTCCACCAAACATGATAAAATGTCCCTTCATGCTGTTCACATTTCCAGCAAAATTTAAAATACCTTTATACATTCTTGACATTCTAGTGACAAATACCAACAACACATCATTTTATAAAAATTCTCTTTAAGGCTAGAGCATAATGTAAATTTCAAACCTTTCAACCACATATTTTCCCATTGATCCATTTGTATATTATAGCCAACGTTTTTAGCCCATTTTATCAAACATTCTTTCACTTGCGCTTCCTCGGTCTTATATTTCAGCAAAAGTGTATACATTGTACCAGTAACATGTTCATCATTAGTACGTAATTCTATTTCAAACTCAGTCTTACGTTGTTCAAAACCATAACATCTTTTATCCACTTTAAACCTTTCTGATAATTGTACATAAGAAAACCATTGACAAGAATATCCTTCTCTTAATTTCATTTTACAATCCCCTTGAAAGAGTTCTAGTACATCAGGATAAGTTAACCATTGATGCTTATTTATCGTTTCTTGTCTATAAAATGCTTCTTGCACTGAAAGCTACAAAGGTGTTTTCAGGCAAAACCTAAATTTATCTTTGTTCCATACTCTAAGGATCACCTGCCTGACACAATGCTTTTTGAAATCTACATTTAACCTTAGCTTTGTCATACCACAGATATCCATGCCATCCAAATCTCAAATTATGTCTTTCTAACTCCGATAGCCTTCTATTTTTTAATAACACCCACTCTTTCATCCAAACTAAACAACAGGCAGTAAAGTATAATTTCAAATCTGGCAGACCCAATCCTCCTTTTTCTTTTGCATCTTCTAGTACCTTATATTTGACTCAGGGTTTTTTCCCCTGCCACACAAATCCACTAAGTCTTTTCACTGTGGCTAGTCAGACTGAAAGATCCTTTATGAGCTAAATAAAGCCAAGGAAGGAAACAGAATAACAGAAGAAGACTCTCAACTAGTTTGAAAGATACAAAAGCTTCAGTTTACCTTGCTTTCAGAAAGTGCCTACAGCTGACATATTATCAGTTATTGATGCTTGTTTAGTGGGGGGGCAATCTACAAAAAGACAGGCCCTTTGAGATCTGTGATCCAATCTGAGCATACTTTATTGAATAATTTGCAACTGCATCACATTTGCAGCCATTGGTTATATGCTCTAATCTTGGTAATGCTTTTTATTGATTATTCTTGAAAGAAAAAACAGTTTGGGGAGGCAGGGGCTGGGAAAAGCTGCCCATGGCTACTCTGATCTCTACAAATTGTTCTTCCTGATGGACATACTGACAGAAGGAAGGAAGGAGGGAGGGAGGGAGGGAGGAAATAAAGCATCTTGCTACTGAAGTGACCTTCTATTCTATTGTAGGATACAACCTATGACTCCAAAATGACAATAACAGAAAAACAGGAGAAAGTCTAAGACAGCATGGAAGAGTGGAAACCCCCGGAAGTCTGGGTGCGGTCACTTGCTGCATGAGTAAGCAGCTTTCCAAAGATTTTCCCTCCTGCTTTTTGAAAAATCATTCAGAAATGTCATTGTGGTAAGGCTGCTTCTGAATCCAGTCAAAAATAAAAGCAATTACAGTCTTATTCAGAGTCTGTGTAACTCCAGCAGCTGCAGACATATATAAAACACAGACAGGAGTTAGGGGGAGATGACCATGCACTGTCCAGACCATCTATATTTGGTTGAGATTTTTCCATGTTGGTATTTTGACTGTGTGGAACAAGTTTTCTGGAAGATGCTGGGTGGTGGGGGGGGGGGTGAAGCGTGGAAGAAGTTGTATTATCCTTCCCCTGACAGGCCACAAACCTGGGAAGCTATAGTAACTTTTAAAAAGTGCAGTCCTAATCTTAAAAGACAAGTAATCATAGAGAAAATTAACCACAAAGTAAATCAGGCCTGTCCAAAACCTCAAGGGGCAAACATGACAAATTAATATTTGGATAGGCAAGGGCAGCTAATTTGTAAAGGCTACCCTAAGGCTTTGGAAATTTCATTGCAGCTGTGTGTCCCCCTTCAGCCATCATCACACAGTCTTGCAGGCAAATTTCCTTTCTGCACTAGGAAAGAAACAATGGTGTCTTTAAAGAGAGAAACAGGACCAAGGGATAAAGAATTCTCTAGACAGGCTTCCAAATTTCCTTGGGATATCTGGACCCAGTCTGGAGGTTTGGCCGCTGTAACTCAACTGGATGCCAGCAACACAAGAGTTCATTCAGTTTCCAGCCAAACTAGAGTGGAAGCCACATTTATCTCTTTGTGGGATGGTTATACTTCACAGCCCACTGGGCCACATAAATGTCTAATCATAGTCTGATCATAGCAGCCTTTCAGTCAGCATATAAATATTCAGTACATTTAACCAAGCCGATAGAACACGTTCCTTTAGGGCCTAAGGACAGAGAGAGGCCTGAATGCAGATGGCTCCAAACTGCTCTTTATAAGATGTGTCCTCCTGAATATTGTAAATAGCTGCTAATTTGGAGAAGGGTGCCTGGGAGCTTGAACAAAACATCCCTCTGCAGGAATTTCTCTCACCCACCCTGTTTTCTCTCTCGCTGAATTCCAACGTGCCCGAAGAGAGATCGAAAAGGAAGCATCTTCAAACATTCAGTGGATTTCCTATAGGAGTGAGGCCTTTCCCCCGCCAACTGTAAAAAAAAGGGATATAATTTATTGTCTGCCACATTTCATAATGTACAGAATTTTGTGAATCAGTGTCCCAACATAGTTTCTCCCCAAAATGCCAATTTCCTTGAAGACCCCCTTTTTAATATAATTTTTCCCTGAGGCAGGTTTTAAAATTTTTCCCCAAGTTCCTCAATGTCAATTATTTTTTTTAACCCAGCTACCCCATACATTTCTTGTATGTCAAAATAAGTTACTTTCAGCCATATCTTTCATAAATAAATGTTTTTTGTTATATGGATCTTTGGCTGGAGAAAGCTAAATCTGTTCACTACTGACTTTGGTGATGTGTCAGAATCTGTTTTGGCTGACCTCACAAATCTACTCAAATAGTTATCTTTGGCACATATATTTTATATTCCTAGTCCCTTATCCAGGCTGTTTTTTTCCCTTTTAATAATCATGTATGTTTTGTTTGGCATATTACGATTCAGAGCAATCTTATTGTGCATTTACAACTTTGCTATTGCTGTAATTTTAACTTTGTAAGAACTCATACACGGCTCATTTCAATTATTTCAGCCAAAGACCTTCATACAGATACAGCAAGCCCCTTGCTATACCTGAGTACGCCTTATGTGAATTTGATTTGTTGCAGGAAATTTTCAGTACACCAATTTGCCTAGCATAATCCCCAAAATCCGAGTTTCTGTGAAGATGGAAAAAATCCATGAGATACAATGCTTGCTGGAATAAAGATGCTTTTCATGACAGGTGAAGAGAGAACCTCCAGGTGGTCAGATTTCATTTCATTCTCTCTGCACTGGGGTGGGGGGAGACCATCTTTCCTAGTCCTTTTACTGTAGATCTTTTAATGCTTTTGATGCCATACATATTTGTATCCTCTTGGACTATCTGCAAGGAGTTGGGGGTCAGGACACTGTACTTCAATGGTTTCGCTTCTATCCAAGTGGACAATGGAGGCTGAGAAGTTGGCTGGTGGTCTTCATCTGCCTAACTTGTCCAGTGTGTACTTGCTGCCAATGTTTTTTAACAGCTTCAGGTATGTGAGATGAAGAAGGGTGGGACTCACCAGCCATGTTTTTCAGTTTATAGCCCCCATATTACTGAATAGCTTCCCACTGGAGATGAGTCTGACATCTTCATTGTGGGCCTTCTGAAAACTGTTAAACACAAAGTACTTCTGGAAGACCTCTGAGAAGTGAATGGTTGCCATTGTGCCTGCTGAATTATGGTAGATTTGAGTTGTTATTTGTTTTTAGATTTTGTTATTATATTTTTATATATTTCATGATGGAAACTGCCAGTAGTCATTTCTGAGTCTAGTGATATGTCCAAACCATGCATACATGCATATATATATATATATAACATCAGCAAAAAAACAAAAATAAACAAAAAACAAAAAAACCCAAACCTTCTCTCAAGAAGATATCTCCCCACACCAGCAAACAACTTATTCCCACAATATCTTTAAGATACTAACTGAACATCATCAATTAATGTTCAATATCTTCTTTTCTTGTTTGTGCCTTGGAGTCAGTTTTTGATTCCTGGTGACTGCCTGGACTAGTCCCTGCAGTTTTCTTGGGAAGATTTTTCGGAAGTGGTTTGCCACTGCCTCCTTCTTAGAGCTGAGAGAAAGTGACTGGCCCAAGGTCACCCAGCTGGTTTTGTGTCTAAGGTGGGACTAGAACTCATGATCTCTCGGTTTCTTGCCTGATGTCTTAACCACTACACCAGACTGGCTCTACTAACTGAACATCATTTAAAAGCTATTGTACATGTTACACATTTGAGCATACTGCTGACTTTAACCTGACTTTAAATGAAGCATGGAAAAGATACACTGGTGCTGGTTCTCATTTAAGAAATCTTTGGATGAAATAAAACAAAGTATCATAATGCTGCTTGGAGGATAGTTTAGCCAGAGATTCTTAATGATTTCTGTTTTCTTTTTCTATTGTTACTGTTGAGGTCAAATGAATTCTTGCTTGTGCTCAACAGCTGGCAAGCGAGAGATTTGAAGACAACCAGGCGAGTGATGTTCATCAGTGCTTGGATTCTCCTTTTCAGGAACTAAGTGTAGATCTCTGAGAGTTGATGGTGTCAAGTGAGGATGAAAAAGAGCAGGACGAAGATTGCAATCCAAGGTTGATTTTTTCAGATTTAAAGCCTGTAACCAATTTGGTTGATGAAGCAATGGAGACTGGTCCATCTTTAGAATGCAGCATAAAGTTTAGAAAGGCATTGGATGACATCCTGATGCCCTGTGAAGAATTGCAAAAAGATGTAGGAAGGAAAAACAGGCAACTGACTGACTATTCATGCTTTCTTCAGAAAAACTGAAACTGCAACTATCCATGAGTGAATATAAAAAGCCAACAGCAGTAAAGCTCAGAATGATCTCACAAACTTACAGTATTATTCCAAAATATACATTGTGAATTGGTTTTTTTTCCTCTATTTTTTATCCATTTTTATGATTGCATCTTTATTCTGATATTATTTTACTCTAAGTTTAAAATACGTGAAAGATGGTAATAAATTGAATTGTGACTGTATGGGCCTTTCTTACCATAAAATCTTAAACTTCTCAACTGAATTATCTAGCCCTGAAGTTTTTCATGGGTGCTAAGGGGCTACCATATTGGAAAAATCACAAATAAGTTGTATCAGGATGTAGAGAAACGATCGTAAAAAAAAATAGATATTGCTATAAGACACATTTAGATGTGATTGTACTCAGGGGTTAATTATTTTTTATACCCCAAAGTATTATTTCAATGTACTACCTCTGAGTGGCATGTGTACTGCAAAGGAGGTGTAAGGAGGATAAATGCAGAGAGAAAAAGGTTGTGTGGTGTGGGGTATGTGCAGAAAAGGAAGCAAGGCTTGGGATCTGATGTAGTGACATTCATTGAGAACTGGTGGGCGATGACAGAGAAAATGATGAGCATTCATACAGTTTTGAAGGGAACAGTATAGTGGCTACCCCTTTAAATGCATTGATAAAAGCCGGTACGTATGCATACCAACCAATTCTCCCCCCCTCCCTTTCCCTTGCATGTTTCAGATTGGAGATTGTGTTGACAGCAGATAGCAAGAGCAGATAAAGATTCTGAAAAGTACATTTCAAGAAAATGATTCAATGTCTGATGCTGCCAAAATATGCTCTGGGATTTTTCCAGCACCATACAGTATCTATCTATCTATCTATCTATCTATCTATCTATCTATCTATCTATCTATCTATCTATCTATCTATCTATCTATCCATCCATCCATCCATCCACCCACCCACCCACCCACCCACCCACCCACCTACCTACCTACCTACCTACCTACCTACCTACCTTTTTTGGTGTAGGTTTTTCTTTTTAATTAAATTTAATTTATAACACCAATGGTTTGGGTGCTATAAAAAGCAGGTGGGTAATATAAGGCTTGCAAAAGTCCTGTGGATATTGATGCAATCCACAGTCACTCTACTTTGACTTTTGCTTCTTTTTTAAAAAACATTTTTTTTCTAGCTCAGATGAGTATCGTGGTAAGATTGAAAATATGATGCAAATGCTGAAAATGCTGGAAACAGTGAAGGGATATTTATTTATTTATTTAGAGAAGGAGAAGGAGATTCGTTACATGTTTGTTTATCGTAATTTCCAAGCTAAATAATCCAAGTGGTAAATAAATACTTAATCTTAGACCAAATGTTTGGCACAAATTTTCTTTTTTTAAAAGGCCTTTTAAAATAGAATGGTTGGGAAGTCATACACCAATGCAACACTAAGCATTATCTTCTTTGCTGAAAAATGTGAATTCCCATGCTCTTAAAAACAAACAGGTTGTTTGTTTAATTGATGTTCCCCATATTTTCTAGATATGTGTTTCGTGGTCCATCATTATAGGAAGTTTAAATGCTAATTTTGAGATACATAAGTTTTAATTTAATTTTTATTTTTGCAAAAAAGACAAAAGAAAAAACTTGTGGTTGGATCTGTGGAAGCCTGAAACAAGTTGGAAGTACCAATTTGTCTATCCCTACTTGTTAGACAGAAACATCTGAGATGTAACTTTCAGGCATGTGTAAACTGGGACATGTAATACAGCAAAGTAGTCTTCATGTCAGCACATTTAGTTAAATTAAATTGCAGAAATACAACTCCCCATCTTTTTAAAAATAGGATTTAAGCTATTTCAGGTGTCATGCCAATAAAGGCAAACACAAATCCATCAGATTGAATTAAATTGATATCATATAATCCCTACTGAAGGATTCTTTAGAAATGTGGAAATGAGGTTTAGACATTTTATATACAAAGCTTTAACCTATGGTTGGAAAAAAAAAAAAAACACTCCCAGGTAAAATCTCATTTCATATGTAAGAGGTGAAGTTGTAATGTCAGTGAGAATAAACCATTCCCCTTCTTAGAGTTAGGATGCAATCAAACTACACTTCAGGAAATGGCCAGAATTGGATTGTCTACTCATTCAGGATGATTCTGACATTTAGAAACTTGAACAAATATTATCTGGTGAAAAAAATACTGCCGTTTCATTTTATAGACCTTTTAGAGGGTGTCTTACATTCTTATTCTCTTTTACCAAAACAAGGGAGAAATTTCAAATGAATAAAAAAGGAGCCATGCCTATTGCAAGAGAAAGTTCAGATGAGGCTGGCGTTATGAACCCAAAGTTTTGCTGGGGGTCAGGCTTCAGATACTCAAGGGCACTCTCATTTACTTAAGACTGCAATCCCACATCCACATCCCCAAGGGTCAATCCCATTGAACTTAATGGGGCGTATCTTTTGAACAGTTATGTGCAAGATTATGCTTTTCATTTCCCTTCATGGGAGGCACCCAGCTTTCTTTTTGAACTGCAGGAGCTGAGTACTGGAGGGGATTGGCACAACTCCAGTCTTTCTCACTCCCCAAGGGTACAATCTGCCTGAAATGACAGTGGGGTATAAAAGTTTTGGGTATGGAGTGAAACTGACATAGGTTGGCCCCCAGCCAGTTTCAGAGAGAAGCAAAAGAAGAACGAAGTGATTTTGAAGTGACAATTTGGTTTGTGGGTGTGTTTTTAAAAAGAGGCAAAGCAGTCTTCTCTGGTAAATAACAGTATGTGCATATTGGGGGGTGGGGGTGGAAGAACTATGGGAAAAGTCACAAAGAATGGAAACTTTAAATTAAAACATGCCAAGTAGAAGTGGATGAGCTGAGGTACCTGTTGCGTTGAGGTAACTTTGGGTCGCGCAGTCTCCTTTCGTCTAATCAACTTCATATGGCTGTTTGAAAATAAAATTGGATAAACACATGCTCGCTGCCCTGAGATCATGGAGACAAACGCGGGTTCAAAATATGATAGCTAATGAAGAATAGCTGTTGGACTGAACTTTAGAACTTTTAATAAATATTTGGAATATTCCTTGAACTCTTATAAATGTAGAACCTGCTGTAGCGCAGAAGCCGGTCCAGAATTTGAGGGGTGGTTTTCTAATCAAAATCCCTTTCAGCTCTTGTTTCAAACAAGCCTGCTTCCAACTCTTCCACCAGCAAGGGGCCTCATATGGGTGAATTCCCTTCTTCTGGGGCACCTGGTAAGTGGGGAGGGAACCACCTCCATCTCTTGTTGTGATTTTTTAACAGCTTTACCATCATTAGGGAACATCATACAAACCCACGAGTAATAGAACACGTAGGAGCTCCAAACAATGCTAAGCTATTGAACTCAATGGGTGAATCTTCCAGTCTATTCTCTCCCTTACACAATAGACTGCACTTAGAGACAGAGATCATTAAAAAAAATAGATACTTAGCCAATCCAACTCTTCCCCCCTCCCTTGGTATAAGTGCCCACTGGAACTGCCTTTGCATGGAATTTCACGTGCTGTAGCAATTCTCTTCTCACGATCTTCCTCGGTCGTTGCTTCTGGGCTGGTCCTCCCATCTCCTTTCTACTCTCAGCTGCTTCAAAAGTTGAACCTCCCTCCTGCCAATTCACTGGCTAATGTTGTGGCAGTGAAACCTGCCAGCCACGCTACATCCATGTTGGCTGAGCTGCCAAATGATCTGTTGAATCGCTAACCTCCCTGCCTCAGCTGCAGGGCGTAGATTCCCAACTGGGCAAATACTTCAGGAGGAAAAGGTTCCGTTTTCTCACTTTTACCATTTATTTATGAGTAGTCTAGTGGCGTGAAACTGAACTGTGGTTTAGTGGTTACGGTGTGGGACTGGCACTGGGGAGCCCCAAGTTCCAATCCACCCTCAGCCACAAAAGCTTACTGGGTGCCTTTGGATAATGTGATATAAACTGCCTTGAGCTCCAGAATAAAAGGTGGAATATAAATCAGATACATTAACCATGAACCTCAGATTTCAATTTTTTTCTTCTTAAGAAAAAAGAAACCTTGCAGATGGCAAGCTAATTTGTTCTTCTCTTATTCAAGTTGTATTTTATTATCCTTCTGATCAGAGCCATATCAGTGTCCTTGATGGTCTCCTAAGTGAAAACGAAGAAGGTGCAAGGGAGATTGAGGGGTGAAGGGTGGGGAGTAGAAGAAAGATCAAGAAAAGATGCCAAAAGGAAGGAGGAATAAAAATGGGGGTTCAATTATGTTGAGCTTTGACTCCCCTATCATTAGTTGCAGCTTTTCTCACCATGTGGTGAGATTACAGCTGACAGAAAAACAACCCTGCCCTTGTTTGAGTGTACATGACTCAAAGTGTACTGAATCTTTGAAACATCTGGAATTTTTTGAGCTGGCAAACTGAATCCACATTAGCTGGTTAATTCTATTTATGTATTTATTTATCAATCAATCAATCAATCAATCAAACTTATCCCCGCCCATCTCCCCCCAATGGGGGACTCTGGGCGGTTTACAACAGATTCAAACAATAAATAAATACATAGTTAAAAATTATATTAAAAAAAAACACATTTACACAGAGTAAAAGGAAGAGGAAAAGTCCAGGAGGCTGATGGAAGCAACACCAGGCCTCTAGGGGGGTAGCCAACCCCATATCTGATGACCTCCCTCCCCACCCCAGGCCAGATGGCAGAGCCAGGTCTTCAAGTCCCTCTGAAAGGCCGGGAGTGAGGGGGCCTGTCTCACCTCCGGGGGCAAGATGTTCCAAAGGGCGGAGGCTACAGCAGAGAAGGCCCGCCTTCTGGACCCCGCTAGTTGGAGTTCTTTTGCCGAGAGGGTCTGGAGCATGCTGTCTCTGTGTGATCAGGTGGGACAGGTTGAAATTGTGGGGGAGAGGCGGTCCCTCAGGTAGCCTGGCCCCATGCCATGTAGGGCTTTAAAGGTGATAACCAACACCTTGAATTGGACCCGGAAGCAAACCGGTACCCAATGCAGCTCACGGAACAATGGTGTTATATGGGTCCTTCTTTGGACCCCAAAAATAGCTTGCGCGGCTGCATTCTGGACCAGTTGAAGCTTCCAGATACTCTTCAAGGGTAGCCCCATGTAGAGCGCATTGCAGTAGTCTATCTGGGAGATAACAAGGGCATGAGTGACCGAAGGGCATCCCGATCCAGGAAAGGGCATAACTGGCGCACAACCCAGAGCTGTGGAAAAGCCCTCCTGGCCGCAGCTGCCACCTGCTCTTCTAGCAGGGGCTGTGAGTCTAGGAGGATCCCCAAATTATGCACTGGGTCTGTCTGGGGCAGTGCTACCCCATCCAGCACCAACGATGACAACGTCCTGGATACAGAGGAGCAATTAACCCATAGCCACTCTGTCTTACCAGGATTCAGCTTTTTCTCAGCTTTTTGAGTCAGTTTCTTATTCATTGTATATTCCTACATCTTTGTCTCAGTGGCAAGCCAGCATTATGCTATAGCATCTGCTGTTGGCTTTCTCCACTTGGAAATTGTTTGGCCTTTGTGCCTCTTAACAGTATTCCATTCCTTTTCAAAGAAGTGTCTTATATTTTCTGCTCATGAGCCTCATCATATTCTTGTCTCTTTGAGTTAAGCAAATTGGTAAAATATGACAGCTATCTTGGACTAGATTCCTGCCTTTCATGTTCATACCTGATGTCCTTTTCAGGATGTTGTCTTTGCTATGGGGTGGAAGCAGACCCTTTATATGTACAGGTAGTCCTTAATGACCGTTCATTTAACAATGGCCGAGAATTATGACCCTGGGAAAAGTGCTTTATAATCCCCGCAGTCATGTGATCACAATTTGTGACCTTTTTTATGGTGGTTGTTAAGCAAATCACCATGGTCACTAAGCGAATCACATGGCTGTTAAATGAATCACATGGTCATTAAGTGAATTCCAGCAGAAAAGTCTATTGGGGAAGCTGGATTCACTTAACGACCATGTGATTTGCTTAATGACCATGTGATTTGCTTAACAACTGAGGTGATTCGCTTAATGACCATTGTAAAAAAGGTCATAAAATTAGCTCTGATTCACTTAATGACCAAATCACGTAGCAATCTAAATTCTGGTCCCTATCGTAGTCAGATAGCAAGGACTACCTGTATGAATTATGTATAGGATTATTACTTTGGAGTAAACACATAATGCAATTGGGTACAAATATTTCACGCACGTGCACTTCTTGGGTTTGATCAGCAGCTCTCCACTATTTGGCAGTTCTAAATCATGGAAATATCCATTCTTCTATAGGCTTTCTTTTATCTGTTCAGTTGTGTCTGATTCTTGGAGACTGCCTGGACAAGTCCCAGTTGCAGTTTTCTTGGCAAGGTTTTTTAGCAGTGGTTTGCCATTGCCTCCTTCTTTGGGCTGAGAGAGAGGGACTGGCCCAAGGTCACCCAGCTGGCTTTGTGCCTAGGTGGGACTAGAAGTCATGGTCTCCCAGTTTCTAGCCTGATGCCTTAACCACTACGCCAAATTTCTATAGTTTAGGGATGGTTAAATCTGACCAAGTTTGTCTGTTTATTATTTATTAAATGTTTTAAGCATCCAATAGATGGAGCTCTCCAGGTGGTTCACAATAAACACACCAAAAAGAAAAAAATACAATTTGAGTTAAAACATATTGAATAAAATAAAATACAAAATGAAGACACCGTACAAACTAGACAGCAGCAAGGCTAACATCAAAATCTGAAACAGTATGGAAAGTGTTTTCCATTTTCGCAGCATGAGAATTATTTGTCCTGCTTCCACATGAGAATGCAAAATCTTTTTGAAAAGCCACCTGAAAACCATCCACATTTTTATTCCATAACATACACATTTTACACACTACTTTTTTAAAATACAGTACACATTTGAAAGCAGTTTCCTACATACTGTGTTTAATGCCATTTCCATTGATTCATGCATTTGGTGCACACTTTACTCCACATATGCATCTTTGTATGCTTATTGTGAATTAAGAACTGTTCCTAGTGGGCGTCAAAGTACAACAGCGTTCCTCTGCATGAATTGGTCAGAACAGTAAAAAATAGGTATGCTTGTATCAAAACTGAATAATGGTTTCCAGGGGTGGGGGGAAGGGAGATCAGCTGATGAGAACAGCATTTTGACAACATGGTGCAAGCCCCACCCCCTTTTTTACATGTGTTACAATGTCTGACGCTTGCCCTGAAGGAGCAAAGTTTACAGCAGAACACTGTTTTCATAATTCTGTTGACAGTGGCAAGTTCTGGTGGATGCCAACTGGACACATTTCTTGATTAACCTCAGTTAATCTGATTGTACAAAGGAGAATTTGATTGATTTCCACTGCCTGATGATTTTCTTGTTTGGAACAACAAGATGCCTTTAGCATTGCTATTTATTCATCTGAGATAGTGTGATGGAATGGTTTGGTGAAGTTTAGATTCAGTCTGGCGAGATTATGTCTTGTAGGTGGAAGCTAATAAATGCATTAGAACTGTATCTGTACTGTCTCGTGGAGTTCTTTGGGCTGAACCTGACATCAATCTCACCAAACTGAATCTAAACTTCCCAAGCCAGCAAGCAAACGCTGCGAATTCCTTAGGGTGGTGCCAGTCTCATCCTCTTCACCTTCCCATGCTCATTCTGGGGGCTAAGGAAATGCTTATCTCCCCGAGTGCGGCCTTCACCAAACCATTCCATCACAGATAGATGCTAAACCTTCCATAGTTGTAGAGGGCATAGGGAATGGCCTTGAAGGACAGGAGGAAGAGCCGCTACGAAGGCAATGGTCAGATAAAAGGGGCTTGAGCCCGGGCCAAGAATGTAATATGAGTAAATGTCTCAGACAAACTCCTCTCTAATTCACACAAAGATAAAGGGAGGGAAGAGGAAGCATATTCAGATTTGCAAGATTCTGTTACTATAGCTTTACAATAAAAGTACTCCAGACCTATATGGCTTTGGTTTCTTGGTTTGGGTTACCCTGTAGCCCTGACCATAATGCTAATAAATAGGACAATAATGCTAATAAATAGATGAAATGAATACAAGTCTGATTTCTACTTTTATGCCCTCTTAATGAAACTCTTTTCCTAACTTTATGCTAATGCTTCATAGATGTTTACAGTCTCAACTAAAATCTCAGCTAAACCCGATAATGACTGTCTAGACTAATAATACAAAATTATAAACTTCCGTGGAGAAAGAATGAATTCCAGGGGCAAAAGTTCTGATTCAGAGGGCCAGTTATAATCTTGTATTTTGATGAGTTAGGGTTTAGGGGTTGCAGGGTATATCACTTCACATGGGAAGGTATTTTTATGTGAAATGGAAACTTGCCATATTAGAGAAAATGATAAAGTGCTGCAAGGTTTCAAAATAACTTCCCAGAATTAGCAATAATATGGTGCTTTCAGCATTTTTACATCTTCAACCTGAATCTGTTTATTTGAGATATAGGCTAAGTGATCTGTATCCCTGAAAATGCCAAACTTTAATGCATGCACTGAAATGAATATTTCTATTTTCAAAACATTTCTTCTGTTTGGAATGAAGATTGCCCTGATCTGTGAAAAACACACCAATGGATAATGTCAGAAAAGTCTGGAATCTCTCCAACGTCTTGCAACACAATTTGATCGGGAAACCTAAGTGTCAGTTAATTAGGCAATGGTGAGTTTGATATTTTTCTAGAAAAATATCTCAACAAGGTATTGCAACTATCATGCTAAGATAGAATAACTCAAACCCAGGGCACCATAAGAATTCACCATTATGCTTATCACATTGTGTTTCTATATTTGATTTTATTTGTGCATTCATTTGGTATGTATCTTTTATGATACTGTTCGTGAACTGCTAGGAGTTGCCTGGAATTGCAGCAGTACAAAATAGAACAAACAGATGAAACAATAAATGAATTGTCATGCTTTGGTGCCCAGGAGACTGATCATCATTATTCCCAAAGCACAGGCTGCAATATCTTTGTTTTCTTTAGCAAGGAATCAAGACCTGGTTAGAGTGTGAAATAAATTGGAAATTCCAAGCCTAAGGTCAAATGTTGTTTTTGGAGAATGATTATCCTACACAGTTCCTGCCGTTGATTCAGGGTGTCAGCAACGTATGGTTAAAAAATCAAGATGGTGTCTGTGATAGTGTGATTGAAGCTTGCATATTATGTGTGTCACATCTAAAATCAGGCAGAGCTTTGATTGCATCATCACAGGTTTCATCTTGATTGTTCTGACCACAACCTGCAGACACCCCCCATTAATTTAATATGGAGAAAGCAATAATTCTGACATACCCTTTGATTGTTTTCATCGGGTTTTTTTTTAATAAGCAGGGATGTTTAATCAATGCAAAAGTTACATAAACTGGAAATGTATGGATTTGCTCATTCCTAGATAAAAATAATGCATGTGGTTCACTTTCAACACTGATGTTCAATAGTATAGCATAATTTTTCCCAGTCTGGTGCCCTTCAGGTGAGTTGGACTACAGCCCCCTTCATTCCCAGCCTCTATATCTCCCCCCCTTCCCCTACTTTCAGTAAAGATAGTTTCAGTGGAAGCTTTCAGAAGAAAAATAAAAAGCAAACAGTTGCTATGTGTTTAGTATGGATTCTTATGAAACATTTCTACCCTGTATATCCAGCATTTATGAAATGCACTTCATCTAGGCATTCTGGACGTTCATACCCAGTGTGACTAATCCACAGATAATATTTCTATTTAATGCCATAAACTGGGAAAGTTGAGTGACGTGCCCAAGTTCAGGGATAATATATTCATCTGAGTAGCAGATAATGAGGAAAAAGAATACAATTAGTTACCAACATCACAACCTTTTTGTGAACATCTAACTCTCCCTCACTGGAAACAGAATATTGTTCTGAACGGACACTCATGATTTTTACACAATGTATTATATTCCTACTATGCGTGAATTATAGGAATATCAGAATACTGTTATTGATGTACATTTTGATGAGACTCCCAACTCTTAAGCTGCAATCTAGTGCATAGTTACCTGGAAGTATGTTCCACTGACTTAGGGTGGTGGAGTCCTTGGGGTTCTCTGAGCTTGGTTCTTTTCTTGCAAACATTTCATTACCCGGCTAGGTAACATCTTCAGTACTAGAATGGGATGGGGTTTGCTCTCTATTTATGTGCTGTGGCCTGCCTTGCCAGTGCTGGTGGGGGTGGGGGTTTGTTTTGTTCCTCGATTAGCCTATGTTTACTGCTTGATTGTGTGCCCTGGTAACCTTTGCTTATCTGGGTGATGATTGCTGGTGAGGCAATCTTCTGGTCTTTTGTTTCTTCTGAATATCTGAATCATTGCAAGGCAGGCCACAGTATATAAATAGAGAGCAAACCCCATTCCATTTTAGCACTGAAGATGTTACCTAGCCGGGTAATGAAACGTTTGCAAGAAAAGAACCAAGCTCAGAGAACCCAAGGACTCCACAGTTCAACCCTGAGCATTCACCTCTATTGGTGACTTTAAATGATTTGGTATATATGCATCATGTGTTTTTCTGTACATTAATCCCTATATATGGTATTGCCCTATTATCACTACATTTTGAGTTTAAATTCACAGGATTGTTAACCTAACTTTAAATGATTGTTGGAGGTTAAAGATACATATGATTTGTATGGGTTGAGCCTCATTATTTGGAAAGTATGAAGACATCAAAAACTGGTCTTCATGAATTGGGGAGGTCAAAAGAATTCTTGTACAATATCCTAAGAATAATATGCCCAAAGGGTCATGGAAGAAGACCTTCCAATCATTTGGCCAATTGTTTTTGGTGGTGTGGGATGGTAGAATTGTTTTGCTTATGAGATATTTTTCAGACTATTTCATACGAACACTGGCGTACATATTTTGTTTATCATCTATCTATCTATCTATCTATCTATCTATCTATCTATCTATCTATCTATCTATCTATCATCTATCTTTCATTCTGCTCTCAGAAATTGATTCCCAAGTAGCAAAAGATTCATCACATGAAACAAGATTTAACTTTCTTGAAGATCAACAAAGTGACTGAAGCCATTACTTGGGCATCATACTGAGGCTGGGATCCTAATAACCCTCTTTTGGAAGTCAGTTTTGCTGGAAAGGGAAAGAACTTACAAGTTTTGCACAACAATGACCAAAAGATGAGCCAGAATAGTCTTGAAACCAAGCTTTGTAGCTAGGCTGTTTTTGATTGCTTGTCTTTTGAGGAGGAAAATGGCGGCAAAGTAGCCACAAGCTTTACGGTAGATAAAGCTTTTATCTCTTTGCACCAGCCTGTCTGCCTGTGTAGTTTTGAGAAATGTATTATCCTGCTTGTGTTAATGGCCAAAATGGACAACAAGTCAAATAAAACAACACTTGGAGTTAAAACAACAAAATTAAAAAGTACCACAGGAATAGCTCTGGACATTAAGCAGCATCTGAATTTTAAAATAGCAGAATTTGGAGGATATGTTGCTGATTCAGGAATCACAAATATAGAGAATGCTTTAACAGACTCCAAACAGATAACAAATACACTGTATTCAACAGCTTTATTTGGGATAATGAGGAATTGGCATGTGAGAACAAAAGTAACCCTGATAAAAAGCAGTCAGGGAGCTGAATGAATAGTCCTGCTCCACCCCACTCTCCAGTCTGATATGAGAAATTCCCGCTGAAGGGCATTCTGCCCCCATCTGACCTCTGATCCAGTCCTGCTGACCATGCACAGCTTTCTCACCACAGAGATGGTAATTCTGATCTTTGAACAGCTAACAATCCTTAACAGCAAAACTGACAAATCAAAACTGGTGATGGAGCTGTTTCTGCAGAACTGTGATGGAGGCAAATAGACAGATGAAAGGGTCCCTTTCAAGCAGGAACAATGTTAATGTCACAAAGAGTTCTGGAAAGGTCCCCAGATCATCCTGGGATAGCCACACACAATGTTTGGACCACTGGGATTAAAAGGGAAGCTCTAAACAGTCTGAATTCAAACAATAATAGCAGGGACTCTGTAGCTCAGCTGAGGTGCCGCAGCGGTGAAGAAGAAGAACGGGATTCAGATTTCAAAACAATAATTCACGGATCTTCTTAGCCACAATGTGGTGCTTCACATCCTAATGAATATCACAAACCGAGGGAAATGGCATCACAATTATTCATTATTTACTTCAGACTGCTTTTATATTGTATTTTAATTGATTTTATCTTATTTGTAAACTGCCCAAAGTCACTTTTTAACAAGATGGGCGGTGACAAATTTGATAAGTAAGTAAGTAATCCCAGCTTCCTTAATGCAGAATATATGCTGCCTGTACTTCCACTTGCTTGGCATCCTGGCTGATGAGGCAGCAACTGGATTTCATCAGCATTTAAGCACCCAACCCTTCCACAAATACTCATGAAAATGAAGACATTTCTGAGCAATCTTCAGATTATTCAAAATCGAGTCTTTAAGTATGTCTATATTGCCCCTTTAATTACAGAAAAGGTGGGGGGGAAGCTGCACAGTTACCAAATTTAGAAAAGCTGGACAGCATGACATCAGAAGACAGTAAAAATGAAGATACTGCTACTTAGAGCTGATGATGTCCTCCCTCACAAGTCCAAGGTCACCCAGATCTGAGCAGATAACAGTGCTAACAAACCTAGAGCATGTCAGTGAATGGGATTAGGAACAAGGCCTATTACATTCATTTAAAAACCCACCACAGATGGATCACTAGGACATCATTTCTAGATAATGGCCTAAAGCAGCGTTTCTCAACCTTGACAATTTGAAGATGTGTGGACTCCAACTCCCAGAATTCCCCAGCCAGCCATGGTTAAGAAACACTGGCCTAAAGAGTTCCTTAACAACAATGATCAATACTGTAGTCCTGTTAAAAAAAATTAATATCACAAGGATGGATAGAAAAGGCTTTAAACATGGTAGCAAACAGGAAACAAAGCTGACTCCTCAAAAAGTCTTGGTAGATGATCCCTCAGAAGCTGGGAAAGTTAACTTCCTTGGAGCCCTATCAAGCTTTGAAGAAGAGATTTCACTCAGTCCTGACAGCTCCCACATTCAGATGTGAACATGTACAACAGCAAAACCCCTTGGTCACCTTGTACCTTAAAGCTGGTCAGTGCAACAGCCCTAACAACCTGATCATAGGTGAACTAGAGAAATGTAAGATTTCCTTTAAACTGCTACAGGGAAAATACACGATCACACGACATTCTGTCCAGCATTCCCAAAAAGTGAATCTCAGTGCTAATCCCAGGTCACTAAATCAGTATGCAAGTGATTTGCATACTGCAATCCTTCTCCAGAATGAAGCCCTTCTCCAGAATGAAATTGAAACTCCTCTAGGAAAAATTCACACATTTCCCCCCAAAATCCCACCATTTGCTGTGTTAGCCCTCCAGACAATCTGGCTTCTATACATAAAGATCTTCCTCCAAACCTTTTGCCTCAGTGTATGATGATCTCTCTGGCTCCAGAGATGGATTTTAAACCATATTCAGAAAACATTTGTTTCTAACTCTTATTCCTTTGATGAGCCTGCTCCATTAAATTAACAACTGTAGAAACCAAATACTGTTAGAATTCTGTTATGAAATATTGCAGGTGGGGGTTCAAAGAAAGCAGACACTTCATTTGTGGAATATTTATCCTCTTCTGATTTAATTATTTTGCAGGAAACTGGTTCCTCTATCTCTTACGGCATCTGTTGGATATTCAAAAGTCAAAGTAACTATGGGTTATTGATAAACAAAATGATCCTAGCAGCATCGCCCATTGCTGTGCAATCAAAAAACCAAAATTTTCACCCTGCCTTATCTTTTTAGTGACCTTTCCTCAAGGCACTGGCTTGCCTGTTCTTTGGCCTGTTCATATGCCTTACGCGCTACAGTTATGCAAGGTAGATTTGCTAAACACCTATGGCCATGCCTTTCTGGAACTGCTGAGTCAATGGTGCATGTATTATTCTACTGTACTTTACCGGGACTCTCAACATTTACCTCTAACACCTCTTCTAAGCAAATACCCAGTCAGAACAGATACCTTTAAGAAACGTCAATAACCTGCACAATGCTGATGACACTACCTTGATAGCTGAAAATGCAAAGGATCTGCAATCCTTACTAATAAAAGTCAATGAGTACAGTGAAAAAAATGGACTAAAATTAAATATAAAGAAGACCAAACTAATGACAACAGGTAGAACAACCATCCTCAGAATTGACAATGAAGATATCAAAGTGGTGGATAGTGTCTGCTTTTTAGGATCAACCATCAACAGTAAAGGAACAAGCAGTCAAGAAATATACTGCAGAGTAGTACTCAGCAGAGCAGCCATGAAGATCTTGGAAAAGATATTCAAATGCCATGATGTGTCTATACCTACAAAGATCAGAACTGTGCAAGTCATGGTATTCCCTGTGATACTCTATGGAAGTGAAAGTTGGAGGTTGAAGAAGCAAGATAGGACGAGTATTGATGCTTTTGATATTGGAGAAGACTCCTGAGAATACCATGGGTAGCCAAGAAAATAAACCAATGGATCATTGATCCCAGAGTTTTCACTCAAAGCACAAATGACTAGGCTCAAATTATCCTATTTCATATACATTATGGGAAGCTCTCTGGAAAATGCTGTAATGCTGGGAAAGGTAGAAAGAAAGAGGAGAAGAGGATGACCAGCAGCAAAGTGGATGGACTCAGTTACAGTGGCAATGAGTGCACAGTTGGAAGACATGAAAAGGTTAGGGACAGATCTTCATGGAGAAAAATCTAGGAGTCACTAGGAGTCAAAAATGACTTGATCGCACATAATCAGCCAATCAGTTCTGAGTGTTGGGTGATTTAATTCAGTAATATCTGGATGTACTGCAGGTTCATGTATGATCTGTGAGGATGAGATAAAGATTGCTGACAAAAAGAAATCTCTTTTTATCTGTATATTTTCTGGCTCCTGATTTTTCCCCTTCCTTTTCTTCCAGCCCCTGTTTGTACACTTCTAAACATTTCCTTCCAAGAAGCATTTTTACAACATACTTTTCCTCTTCCCTGACATTTCCTAATGAACCTTGTTTCCAAGACAAAAGAAAGAAAGCGGAATGAAATTAAAGAATGAAATTAAAGAAAAAATGAAAGAAAATGCTCTCACTGGCTGCAGCTAAACTTGAGACAGTGTTCCACTGAAGCCATGTATCTGCTTGCACATTTTCCAACTCAAGCTGTGTCAAAAGTGATTATCATGACATCCATTCTGTTGCACTCTATAAATGAAACTCCCAATAAGTTAAGCAGCATTAATATTTCTGCTCTATTTTTGTCACGGGAGAAAGGTTTTCATAGCACTCTGTACAACCTTTCTACCAACCAAGATTGGAAACTAGATAGGCACCAGATCTGGGGAATCTCCTACTGAAATTATCTATGGAATTACTGTAGATTTCAAGGGGGCTATCTCTCAGAGAACCCACTTATATTTTTATTTAATATATGTGTGACTCCTAAACTTTCCTTCTTGTCTTGCAATCGCTTTACTGCAATGTGCAATATTTAACTTTTAGCCTGTTCACTTAGGTTGTGCCACTGTACAGATCATAGGCAACTCACAATTCTACTGAAAACCTGAAAATTATGCCCCCCGCCAATAACTTTTCCATCCCCATCATGTACCTTGCCTTGATCTGCTACCCATCTTTCTGTTTTTAAGAACAAAGGCAGAGGGAAAACCCAGAGTCATAAATAAGAGAGCCAGTTTGGCTCTCAAGAGATTCTGTCTTTAGAGGACTGTTTGGAAGGATGGAGAAGAACCAGCTGCAAATAATAGAAGGCCAGCAAAGAATGATCTTACATGATCCCATCAGCCCTTGACAGCTTATACAGTGGCCCACCTAGGGCTTGCTCTAAAAAAAAAAAAGGTGGGATAAAAATGTAACAACGACAACAAAACAACAATGACTGGGCAAGCCTGTTTGAAGGTGTTCCGTCTTTCTAAAAAACAATTTGATTCATTCTGAATCAGTGTGCTCCTGAATATTGGTGACCATTTTTGAAAATAATGGAGATACCAAAACAAAGGCCGAAACATCCAATAAGTCAGTGATTGCAGTGTCTCCATTAGCTGGGATATTCTCTAAGTCTCAAATTCAAAGTTTTGAATTGCAAGAAAAGTGTTATCAGTATTGACTATTGACTAATGACTAATGATCTGACTGTTTGACTAATGACTAAAGATTTCTTTTTTCCCCCTTCCTGCTTCTTTTGACCACCAAGCAGTGGATTATCAAGACATTATCATCTACTAGAGGTAACTCAGCTTCTTTGTTTCTTTGTGCTATGCTCCTCTCTCGGTTAATGCAGGTAAATGGTTGAGAACTGTACTTTTGCCAAACATAAGAAACCAAAAAATTGAAGGTCTATACGTGCTGAGCATATACCCAGATTGAAAGGAACAGATACTTAGGCCACTAATGGAAACCAGGAGGAGAAAACTTCCCAAATTTTACACCAAAGTTTTAAGTGGGCAGCACTGTGTCTTTGGATACTCACTGTTGTGTGCTCTTTTACTTTTTCAACAATACATTTATTTATTTATTCATTCATTTGTTTATTTATCAATCAATCAAATTTAGTCGCCACCCATCTCACTCAAGGAGTGACTCTGGGCAGTGAGTGGCTATTAAAAAACCTTAATATAGACAGCCATACTTATGGGCATCCTCATGGACAGTCTGGAGCAATGTTTCTCAACCTTGGCAACTTTAAGGTATGTGGACTTCAACTCCCAGAATTCCCCAGCCAGCATGAGGAATTCTGGGAGTTGAAGTCCACGTATCTTAAAGTTGCCAAGGTTGAGAAATGTTGATGTCCCACAAGGAGTATTGATGTCCCCCACTGCATATCAGCAATAACACAATCACCTGTGATAAATTTTTGTAATTGATGTTATGCCAGAGGCCATCTTCTCATGTGACAGGGTAGATGATCTCTCACTCACTGCCATCCTCCCTCACTCTCTGCTATCCTTCACTTTTCAATGGAGAGGACGTGACGGAGTGTAATTGATACGCTTGCATAATATTAAGCAATGATTTGCACATGTGAGTGAAACATTAGAGATCATTCAACTGTAGCAGTACTTTGAGAGAACTCCACAGGTTTTCAGTGAGGTAAGGTCCTTTATATTAGCCCTAATGTAATATCTTTCACAGAAATTCTCAAGCATTCAGCCTCAAACCTGAAGTGATAACAAATGAAAGAATATCCATGTGAGCATGGGCGATCCAGGTAGACTCAGCTTCAGTGATAGGAATAAATGACAATTCCTTTAGAGCAGTGTTTCTCAACCTTGACAACTTTATGATCTGTGGACTTCAACTCTCAGAATTCCCCAGCCAGCATGTCTGGCTGGGGAACTCTGGGAGTTGAAGTCCACACATCTTAAAGCTGCCAAGGTTGAGAAACACTGCTTAGAGCCTCAGATTCACACAACACAACACAACACTTATTTTTAACGTAGCTGACTGCAACTTTGTACAAATAGTCTCAGTTGTTTTGGATATTAGTGAGCAGGGCCACTACAAGGAATTAGGGAGGATGTTTAGATGTCTTGTCTTCCCTATAAGTATTCAGCATACAACTGTGTTTCTACTATTTCCTTAGGAAGTTTGAAACAAAAGCTTCAGTTCATCTGTCCTTTCAAAGGTGTAGAAAATTAGCATATGCATTAGATTTGTCTGCTGGGTGAGGGGTGTGGTGGATGGGCAAAGCGTTAAAGCAAATTACCGTCCTACATGGGAGAAGCCCATTTTCCGAGCCTCCATTTACTTTCAGTGATCTTCAAAAGCCATTTGTGCAATTCTCCTTGCATGCCTGCTGAAAGTACAGCTTGTTTTGTCCTGACTTGCTTGCTTGTATTCCTTCAGCCTCCGTTGCAGAGAGGGAACAGCCCCTCCAAAATTGCTTAATTCAATAAATGCACCTATGTCCTTGACTATCACCTCTAGATTTCCTAGCATTATGGAAGCCCCATTAAATTCCTCTGCCAATTTGCATTTTTTTTCCTCCTAGATATGTAAGATCAAGGACATTCGAAGGGAGGGGGCGGGGAGTGTTGTGTCAAGTCAAGAAGGCAGCCACGCAGTGCATGGAAAAATTAGTCAGGGCTTCAATCTCTATTGTCTTCCTTTGTCTTTTCAAAAGACTTTGTGAACCCTGGACATTCCTGCCCTACTGAGTCCTGGGTATTTTCATCTTTTAAACAAATAAATACTGGTCATAGCAGTTTGACACATCATATCATTTTCTAGGAAACTGGAAGTGATAAACTCAACTGATATTCTGTTGTGCCCTAAACATATATAACTGCTGAAAAGAATGCAGGAACAAATGAAAAAAAAAAAACATGTTAGAGATAAGGTACAACGAGGAAGAAAAATCAAATGCTGGTGACTTTCAGTTTTGCTATCCCCTTTTTACTTAGCTTCTAAGAATTGATATGTAGGAATCCCCCCCCCCCCACTTTCTTTTTCCTGGCAGGGTTATCGTTCTGTTAAGAACTATCTATCTGGCAGAAATACATCAAACTAGAGCTTTCCCATCGCATGCCGTCTGCTGGGAGCATCTGCCAGCAACGTAGCTTTTATAGGCACATGAACCCTGCCAGGAAAAAAAAAAGAAAATATGGTATTCCTTCAGCCAAATATGTACTACAACTCACATTGCTTTTAGGCCAGATTCACTGTGACCACTTCCTACAAAGTATCCTGGAATGGTGGATGGTGAATATGTCCTAAGAATTCACTGTAAGTGGCCCATGTCCCAGCTTTTGGTTCCCAAGGGCTTCCTGAGAAAAGAATAAGGCCAGACCAAGTCCCCCCCTCCCCCCGGTAGAATAGTAAATGCCTCTTCCAATCAAGATGCCTAGTACCCAATTTATCAAATTATTTTGGCATCTCATTGTGTCTTCTTTGAAATAGGATGATGACGACGACGACATTGCTGCTTCTATAAGACACTCAAGATCAGTTTTGAAGCAGTATCCTCAACTGATTTAAAAGGAGGGCAGGTTTTGCTGATAAATAAATAAATAAATAAATGCTGATAAATAAATAAATAACCCCATAGTTAAGGCCATTACATGTACAGCAAATGGTATAATGGAGGACCCAAGGTATGGTGCACTCTGTAATAAATGCAAAATGCACCATTAGTAGTGCTACCTATCCATTCCAAACACCCTTCCCATTCTAAATCTGAACCAGAGCCCTTCAAATATCTGCAAAACTCAAAGCAGAAACTCAGGCAGTGGCAAGGCTGCACCCGCTCACTGTCATTTGTGCAAACCAGAAATGACTTGGTAGCGTATCTGTGATTAGGCAAAGCTTGTAATTTGTGTTTGCTGTAGTCAGCTTGGTGGTATTTTGGGACAAACAACCACTGTGTGCTACTTATAGTCTGGAATTCTGTGGCTTTTTTCTTTTTTGAAATTTCAGTTGAGTGGGAATTAGAGAGAAAGACTACTAGATACGACACAAGACTCCTGGTTGATATAGTTTTGGGACAATGAACATCGGACAGTCCAAATCTCAACTTGACTTGCCACATTCTTTAAATCTGAACTAGACATTGAACTAGAGCTGTGTGGATCTTTGAGATTCAACAGAGCTGTGATCGAACCCCCCTTTGAAGCAGATTGCCAGATCAGAATAATCCAGCTTTGATTATTAAGGCTTCCATCTGGAGGCTGTCATGATCTTCTGAGCATGGGTACTTATGCACACACGTGTGCAGAAGATCTTGTTGTTGAAGCAAAGAGGCTAGCCAATTTGGGTCTCCCTACTTTGACTTGTTAATTCAAATATTGAAGCAGAGGAGATGGATTTTCCAGATTGAGGCATGATCTCAGATCAAATCTCTCCAAGAACCTGGGACTAAGGAGGCACATCAAATTGGCACCAATTCTCACAGGCCTGGATTTTAGAAGTATACTTTACCTGAGTAGAAGTCTTCTGTTCCATTTTGTCATAGTGCTATGGTCAGTCTGGATTTTTAAACTATGGCTTGCTGAATAAACCACAGTAACCAAGCAACAAGGCTAACCAGTAATATAAATAGGGAGCAAACCCCACACTCATTAATGTTGAAGATGTTAGCTAGTCAGGTAATGAAACGTCTGCAAGCGAACAACCAGGTCAGACAGCACCAAGGACTTCGCAGTTCAACCCTAAGCTACAGATATTCTCTTCTATTTCAAATTCTATCATCCTCCAACCAGAGAAAGTATTCTGGAGGTTTTGCAGAATGCCCAGCCATTGCTATGATCACCAAAGCACACTGGAAACAGCCATGATCCCACACAGATGGCCGCTATCCATGTAAACAGCTGAGATCATAATCATATCATTGGAATCCCAATGTTCAAATAGCAATGCCTCGATGAACTGGCAATTCACATCACAAAGATGTGTTCTGTACAGTGCATTAAAGCATAGTTGTGCTTTTTTAAACAAACAAACAAACAAACTGTAGCTTATTGGCTACACCACAGTAACTAGGCACACACAACATGCCAACAGACAAACCACATTATGGAGGCTTTGAGCAATGTGTGAACCAGGTCAAAGGCTGTTCTCCGTGTATGACTATATACAAGTGATGGACAGGAGACAATGCGAACTTCTGCTAAAAGACACTGCATGGCTAACGTTAGGCATTCAGCGCATTTCTCTGACTTCCTTTCTCTGTATGTATAGATGTATATACAACATGTTGTGTGTGAGAGACAGAATCTTCATTATATTCTCCTGCTAGAAATCATGCTGTTCTTTCTCTGGTTTCATTTCCTTCTTTCACAATTTATTCTTGGGATCATAGCCTGGTTACCTTGGAAAGCACAGCCAGAAGGGATCAGAGTTGGCAGCCGAGAATTGTTTGCTGGAGTGCTTTTAGACATTGTAGCAGAAACACCACAAGGAAAAATGAACAGTTGGAACAGCTTGACAGAAGTATATTGAATTGTATGCCATCAGAAAATAATCACACAGCATTGCATGGAACCTAAACTGAAGATATTTTTCCTTAGCCCAAATATACTGTCTCGCTTCCTTTTATATCTTTCCTTCATATGACCATTCATATACAATAGTTGAAAAAAGTGACTTTCTTTGAAATGCTTCAGTGTGGGCCTGGAAATCTATTTCATTTTAAAAAAGAAGTAAAATATGAACCTGAATGAGGAAAAGTCTTTTGCTGCCTTTTCGTTGAAATCAACCAAACACCCTAATTCAAATGCTGACAGATCACATGTATCAGCAATACATTTCCAAATCAGGTGTAGATTTGTCCTTCCAATGTTGTATAAAATTCTTTTGGCTGTCCTCCATGCACAAAAGATGCACAACTTTGATGTCCTGATAGATTCCAAATGCTGGGGATATAACCAAGAACATATGTATCCTTAATCAGCATTAATTGACCTAAGTCATGTTAAGAATCTTGTGGATTTCAGCCCAAAATATGGCAATAGTTGGATGAGTCCAGATCATGTGAGTTAAATGTTCCAACTTCTGAATTACACCTCCAATAGCAGGCAATTCACCCATCCTTTATTAAGCTCTCTGTCAGGTGTCCTACGTACATGAAAGATATTTTTTATTGCCTGATCCTCATTTTAAGGTCAACATAAATTCTTGTAAATGTCAAAGAATTTCACATTCTTTATGGTGAACTTTCACTGCTTCATAAAAACAGCATTCAAATTTGTTATTGCAAAGTTTGCCTAATGTCAATTGCTTTTAAAAGTAGAATATTGATTTAGGAACCTCAGCTCATTCTTCCAAACCCTCTAACAATTATGGAACTTCAGAAGCGACAATGGCATCAGGACAAAGCAGCTCAAAGGGCTTAAACTGAAAAAAAACAGGCCAAGAAGTACTCAAAGGTTAATCAAATTTTGTTTTAAATTCCAGAGAGGTTTTTAAAACAGTTACATTTCGAACTAAGTTGCTCCAAAGCGCTCATGTTGTGAAAGATCCAACTTATCACAAAGCAGATTTACCAGCTATTTTTAAAGCTATCAAGGAAGCTTTTCATGGGTAAAAGAAGTTATTCCCGTGACCTAATATTTTCCATATCTGTATCTTCTAAAGTTAAGTGGAATATTGAAATTGATACCTGGAGACAAAAATACTTCCACAATTTCACGGAGGTCACATAACAGCTTTCAGACTGAGTAAAAAGAATGGCTGAATTCTGAAGTTCTTTATTTCAACCAGAATAAATTCCCATAAAGTTATATCCATCTTCCTCAATAGTAATTGTAATTTAGACAGTAAAAATCTTGAGGAATGCCCCTCTATAGGTACTTATTTTAAGTTTTATAAATTCATTTGAAGTAGCATGAAGGAATAAAAATAGGAAGATTTGTATCAATGTTGGAGTGAAATCCATCTCAGATCATATTTATCTTATCAAAGTCTTCAAATGAATACTAAACCATCCATCTGTATCTTTTTTCACATGTGGCAAAATCAGGGACAAGTTCAAATTTACCAGCTAAGAAAACTTTAAAGATCTGGAGAGAACAGCTAATCTTTACAGTTATTTAAGGCACTCATTTGACTTCTTAACCCTCCCACAAATTAGTCCAATAAAAACTGCAGACTTTGGAAGAACACAAACATTTTCAAAAAGACGGCACCATGTCAAACATTTTCTCTATAGCTACAGTAGCAGCAGCCAAGGGCACACGTGTGCCGTTTTTATGATAGGGAAGGTTAAATCTTCCTTTCTTGTTCTAAAAGAAATCTTGGAACTTCTGATGTTAAAGCAACCTTCCTATTCCCCATTTCTCATCTAGTTTAGTCCTCAGAAGATTGCGGACCCAAGTGAAGAGGTAAAGTGAAAACAAGGCTTAGTGAGCATCATACCGTCACTGCCCAATATATGGATTTCACCTTCCACATCTTTGGACAGCAAAACCTTTGTCAGAATCTAGCTCTTCATGATAAGGATATCCTTATAAAGCATAGATAAAATCCAGGCCCTTGCCATCACTATTATTCTGCCATTTTTAATATGGATTAATATATTCAACCCAAAGGCCTTTTGGCACAACCCTATACACAATCTGTCATGCTTGAGATGTTACTGTATATATCCCACCATTTTTATAATCCATTAAGAAGCATGTTCTGAGTAACTGCAAGCTACACCCAGCTGTCAGGCTTCTTTAGGCTCTCTAAACATTCTGGTTCAGGTAGACAAAGGAGAAGGAGGATGAGGAAGAGAGGAGAAAGAAAACGGGGAGGTGGTGGCGATGGTGGTGGAAGAGGAGGAGGAGAAGGAGGAGGAGAACCATCTGTTTACACATAGCAGCTCTGGTCCTCCAGGAACTAGCAAATACACTAATTCTTCTTGCTAGACAGAAACATAAAAACCTCAAATGATTTCCATATGTTCCATTGTCCTATTGCCTCTTTAATTCCATCTGAAAGCCTAACACTTAGCAACCTTTATATTGATGCTAAACATATTACATCAGCCCCGGCATTGATCTGTTTTCTACTAATACAATTAAACTCGCTTCAGCACAATCCCCATAAGATAAACATCATTGTTATTATCATAAGCATTCCTGCTGTGCGTCTCAGAAAAATATTGCAATCCTCTGAACATCCTTTGGAAGATGGAGATCAAAAAATGGCACTGCCACCGCTCTACCACCTCCCACGGATGTTTTTCCTGGGATTTGAGCCCATTGTAACTAACAATGAAAAGTAATATTTCAAAAAGAAAACATTGAAAAGGGAGGGCATGTTTGAATGCCATCCTTGCATGACACATGAAATCCCTTGGTAAGAACAATTCTGTCTTCTGTGTTCCAAGCTTATAATTGTAGTTATTTTAACTGAAGTGCATTGAAGGAGTTAGCATGAACAGGCCCATGCCTGAACTGAATTCTCTCTTGTCCTTGCTTTCGTTTGTCAACCCCAAGCAGAAATGAGTTGATATGGCTGGATTTTACTAATGGAGCTAACATAGGATCCATGCCTATCCCATAATACTCAGCTGCATTTCAGTGAAGGTCCAATGTAAATGACATTCTACTCATGCTATTCTGCTGTTCTCCCTTTAAATCAAAATATTATGAATGGGTCTTCAGTATAACAAATGTAACTCTCAAAACGAACAGGAGCACCAGTGTGTACTCCTGGATGGAAAAAATAAACACCCATTTACACACATACACACACTTTTAAAAACATCTATTTTACCTTTTTTATTGAAGGGTGTTTTCTTTCAATATTTATTTCCCATAATTACTATTTGGAATATTGATTTTTTAATTTCTTTTAAATTTCTTCCTACCACCGAGCTCAGTGCTGCAGAATAGGTTTTCCTTTTCCTCGTATTCTCGCAATAATCCTCTGAGATAAATTATGTATTGATTTATGTTCACTCTCTGACTGGCTTACATCAGACAGTAAAACATAACCATCCTTGCAGACAAGTTAAAATCTATTCCAAAAGATATATCAAAGGGGGAACGAGCTGAGGCGGGAAGAGGAACAAGAGCAAGCTGGCTCAGGTGGCAATTCTTAAATTTAAAGATTGATACATAAAGGTAGGCCTTAATTCTTCTTTTTTTATTATTTTAAATCAGTCTGGTGGACGGCCATTGTGATTTTTAGTGTAACATTATATTTGATCCAGACCACAATGGCTTGTTCCACCTGGTTGTTAAGACAAATCGTGGCTAAGCACTGGTGTATCAATCCAGCTGCAATGGGAGTCTAACTTCTCCTCAAAGAGAAGACCCTGCAAAGCTTTGCAGTACTGAGGATACTGGGATGCTCTTAATGTACAGTATGTGGGTCTGCTTTTAACAAATAATTCAGCAATGTTGGACAATAACTCCCTAAGGAGGATATACAAAGCAGCTTCCTCCATTTTGAAAATAACTTACAGATCTGTTTCTGGAGTTCAGAAAACTTTATGGGTTCTGAGCTACAAGACCTATACAACTTGAAATTTAGCTGTCTGAAAGACTGGACTTCCCTGAGTTCAGGATTTAAACTTTTCAGGAGAAGCCTTCACTTGATCTCATGATTACCATATTTCTGTTTGGTGGGAACCCAAGAGAAGACCTTCTCAGGATCTGCACCTTCTTTTCTGCTTCTTCCACTTAAAATAATTGTTTTTAGTCAGGCTTCAGCAGGTAAATATGGTTTGGCTGCTGAACTGAGGTGTTTGTTTCTCCCAACAACTTCCTTTTTTAATAGTGTTTATAAAGACGGTTATGGCTAGCCATCAAAAGTAAGTTATACATCAAAGAAATAAAGATAAGAGATAAACAGGACAAGAGAACCTTCATAATAAAATGCACATAGATGTACCTAGACTGGTTATGGGAGAATGAGAATCTGATCGGTTCCAGGGTTTCTGAAAGGAGTGGGTCAAAAAAGTCAAGATGTCAGTCATAACATACAATCAGACCCAGCACTTTTTAACTCCCCACCCAGAACCTCTGAATGGGGTTCAGCTACCTCCAGTTAGTAGGTTAATAGGTATCTTACTCAAGATACCATGTTACACTAATTCTACAACAGCTACACTGGCTACTAATTGGCTTCAAAACATTAATAATTATCTGTTTTATGTGAGCAAGGCCCAGGATACTTTAGGGACTGCCTCCTTCGATATTTTATTGACTGTCAATGCAGTGTAGTGGTTAAGATGCTGGACTTTGACTGAGAAACCACCTTCAGTCATGGAAATTCTCTGGGTGACCTTGGGCCAGGCCCCCTCTCTCAGCCAACCTACCTTACAGGATTATTGTGGGGATAAAAGAAAGAGGGATCCCTTTGTAAGATGACCTGAGCTCCTGCAGAAAAGGCAGATATAAATCTAAGGAATAAGCAAGCTAAAAAATATACCCTGAACCCTAAGTCAGAAAGGAGGTTTTTTGCACCCAGTTTGAAATGGAAGTAGATTTGATGGGGATTGGGGGAGAGAGAGAATATATCCATTAGTAAAGTCATTATTAATGGAGGAGGGGGTCAAAAAAATAAAGTCAAGTCTGCATGGTCAAAGCCTGGCTGACTTTATGTGCAATGTGTAAATTAAAGTTCCACGGCTTTAATGGCATGGTCACCATCACCCCATCTTGACTTTTTTAAAGCTCCCTGAAGATGCTCCCCATCCCTTCTTGGGGTTTGGAGGGTTTGCAGAAGGGTCTGCAGGGTTGAGTCAAAAAAGTCAAAATGGCAGCCCCAACAGTATGATCAAAGCTCTGCCTCTTTTTTTGGAGCTTCAGATCACACCCTCATGGCCTCCATCTTCACATATCTTGCAGGCATCCCTGCTGGTTCTGAATGTTATGTTTGCACGCAGAGGGCAAACTCTAAATAAATTAATATCTAGCCAAGCAAAGGAGTGTGCTGAAAATTAAGCCTTCCACTTCTCAATTAATCCCCAGTTAGAATATAGTTCTGGAATCCTTGTTAGAAAAGCACAACAAACATTCCCAATTTCCATTTGCAATTGCAACAAGAATGGCTTTGAGAACTGAAATCCCATAAACATCTGGAATGGAAAAATAATAATAATAAACTTGTTTGCACAATATGGTTCTGGAAGGAAACACTGCCTCAGGATTTCTTTCTTTCTTTCTTTCTTTCTTTCTTTCTTTCTTTCTTTCTTTCTTTCTTTCTTTCTTTCTTTCTTTCTTTCTTCCTTCCTTCCTTCCTTCCTTCCTTCCTTCCTTCCTTCCTTCCTTCCTTCCTTCCTTCCTTTTTGCCTTCTTTGCTTTCTAATCTTATGCTGTCGCTTATAAAAACATCACTAAAATAGTTTTGTAGCTTAAGCTCCAAATGGCCCCAACCGATGAGCAGACAGATATGATTAAACAAGCATTTCACAGTACAATTTCTCTTCCTCGGATTAGTCCAATAAATACTGTCCCAGGTAATGCTTTGCCCACACACAAATTTACACATTTTTTTATTTCTACATGATGCAAACATGTCCAATCAGCTGTTTGTGGGAATATGTGGGTTAACTGGCACAATGCACAGACAGCATTAGTGAATCCTGGAAGAAATATTTTAGTAGTTTTTGGCCTTAGGGCCAAGATCGAGTCTGTAGTAGCTTGAACAGACTCTTCCTCTTCCTCCTCCTTCCCCCCAAAAAACAAAAAAGAATATATGCACATAAAATGCTGGTGGAAAAAGAGGAAGATAAATTTCACGTGACTCTGATATTTAGTTTCCTATATGGCAAATGTTTACTTTTTAATATTAGAAAATTGAAGTTCTGAAGGTCTATAGTCTAAGGATAGCTTAACTATATGTTTATAAAGATGAATGCGCAGGTGAAAGGCCATTTATTGAATTTATTTATTTATTCATTTATTACATCACATTAATATATTATCACTACAATATAATCATAACCTACTTTTCTGGTTACCAATGGTTGCCCGGCAATGTACAGAAAAATGCAATAGACCGAGCTGAAATTTCAGGGCAATTTACAAGTATGAATATGTTTAAGTAAGTCAATACTTACTTAAAGTCCCATCTGAAATATTGTACAGAGGCCATGGGGGTTTTAAGCTGGTTTCTTAATGTCTCCCATAATGTAGTTTTATAAACCTTGGCATCCTCAGAAGATGAGGAGAAACTGGGAAGGTGACAGAAAATGATGGATCTGAACTGAAAAACAAGGATGAGTCAATGCCAGTGACTCCCAGATTCCCTGGACCCAGACTCAGCTTCCTTGAAACAACCACCAATCCAATGGGACATGTTGGGTAGAGAGATCAAGGGCTAAGAGACAGACCTAGAAGTGTTATAGTGCAAACAGTGATTCCCAGGGAGTCACTATTGCTCTCAAGGACTTACTTATGCATGTCATCTTGCTGTTCCCTTTTGGAATCAGCCTGTGAGCCAGAGCGCAGAAAAGAGATAAGAAATAGTCAGCCAAGGAAATTAAAGGCACGAGAGATTAAAGAAAACATAGCTAAACCTAGTTTATACCAAAACCATTCACTGTATCTTTCCATACCTTTCTACCATTGCAATCCCACGTAGCTTCCCCCACGTCCACACGTCTCTTCATACATGGCCTTTTGTTCTTCAAACTTCCCATCCCTCTCTTTTTCAGAATCTCACCACCTCTATCCAACCACGACTTCCTTGCCTTTCCCCTTTTTCTCAACTTGTTGACCCTTCTATCATATATTTGCTTTGTGATTCGATCTTCGTCCATTCTCTCGGTATGACTAAACTTCATCAGCGTGCTTTTTTCATACTGGTCACTGAGTTTTGTATTCAGAGCACATTCCTTCAGCACCCATTCATTCCTGACCCTATCTCCTCTTATTTTACCCAACACATTCTTCAGTATCCCATTTGCACTGCAATTTGGCTTATTTTCATTTTTCTCCTGACACATCCACCTCTCAGTTCCACAGAACAAAGTGGCAGGACCATGCTCTTAAACATATCTATTTTTGTTTTTTCATAAGTAGACATTCCGCATAGCAGACCAATAATATCATTCTATGAGCCCTAACACATTTAAAATGTTTCCATCTATTCCCCATCTTTAGTAAACATTCTACTTTTTAAAATTCATCTACTTGCTCTAGTTTTTGTTTTGTTATAGATGTATAACTTGTAGTTATTCACTCCAGCTTCCTGTCATACACAACTATCTTGGTCTTAATTTTAACATCTGTATTCCTTGTTGCATCATACAGTCTATCGACCATTGGCAGCAAATCCTTTAGGTTTTCAGCCAACAACACAGTACACATGCTCTGCCCCCAATCAACGTATCTTTAACTTTGCCACAAACATTGCTTATACTTTTATTCATAAATACATTAAACAAGGGGACATCACACATCCTGGTTTTGCTCACTGCTCAGTGATAAACTATTTGTAGCTCTGTATTCTGAGCTGAGTGATATACTTACTGGAGATGTGCAAATCAGCTATCACTTAATGTGAATCAGCTCACCAAAGTGAATATTCCATGCACCCTAATATGCTTGCAGGCTCCAATCAGGGTGGAGGCCTGAAATCTCTTGTTTAAAGTTCTTCATATGAGAATAACTTGGTGCTAGAAACTAGAACCGTGTGAAGCTTCAAGAGGGTGTTTGATTCTGATGAATGTTCATACGAAACATCCCCTCAAAGCTACTTTGTGATGCAACATGGTCTCCTCGCTTCTAAAAGTGAGAAGAGGGAATCACGTTGTTTCATTCTGCCTCAAAGCAGAATCTTTCACAGAACTAATGCTGTGGGAAAAGACTGTGGGAAAAGTGTTTTCAGGCTGGTTGACCTTAGCAAATGCTATGGGATTGCCATAGCTATTCTGACCTCCCTTTGCACGTGCTGAAGGTCTTCCAGTCCTGGTGGCTTTGGCAAAAGCTATGGACAGTCCTGCAGTGTGTGTCAACCCATCTGAAGCACCATCTGGACCAGTTGCCGAAACAGATGGGCAAAGGCAAGCAGTATAACCGTAGCATTTGCTGAAAGAACTACTAGATCGGGAAGGTCTGTCTGCCTGAAGACTACTTGGTGCATAACAGTCTTCCATGCTGGATGGCTTCAGTGTACACTGTGGGTAACCCCAAATCTATCCAATCTGGAGAGACTGTGGCCTGTTCTGCAGAGAAGACTAACAGGAGTTTTCCCTTACAGCACTGACTCAAAGCAGTCTGAGACCACCCAAATTGTTTCATTGAGGCCTCTTTGCTTCAGTGAAGTGGATCAAAACATGGCCGGAATCACTTGGTCAAAGTAAATCTATGGTGCTTTACACAGGCATACTAGAAGTGATGTCTAGAATTTTGATGATGCTGTGACCAGTTTTTTTGGACCTTTCCACCCTAGATTGACTTCTTGGACTCCGACCTGAATTGTTAAATGGACTTTGCTTTCTGATCTGGAACTGTGATTAATTATCTACCTGTCTTTTGAAGAATTTGTAAAACTACATTCTCTGCCCAACCATTGGCAGTATTTTGAGAGGCTGGGAGAGGCTCTAACCTGCTTAACTGTCCTCTTCCACTAGAGTTTAATGACCGCACTCTATTTCTTTTTAACGGTATTAATAAAGAAGACAAACCCACAATCACAATTCTGCAGTGGATAATTTCACATGTAACTTGTTCACCTGCTTCTCTCTGTATGTACACAACTCTGTCTGAGATCCTATCTTACAATCATTGGAAATATTTTTTTGTTTTGCTCTCTAAAAAAGAACTAAATGACAAGAAGCGGCTGGGTTTCCAGGTACCATGAGGCATTTAGGCAATGCTGGATTTCCCACTGTTTACTCGAGGATTTCATCGTGCATCGCAGCTCATACCCACTGCAGGGAAATGGCAGAAGGACCTGGGCAAAAATATTAGTCTAACGGGCATCAACATTATATGCACATTATGTTCTTCTGACTCACTTTGGGTTATGAGGTATTTTTAAACTCTTCTCCTTTGGTGAATCAGCCCTTGTATAAAGTTTGCCTCAAGCTCGGTCCCTTTTGTTGGGAGGAATTTGTGCTTTCTTGGCATCTTCGTGGAAATCTGTCTCTTGGATTCCCATCAAATTGAGCAGATTGGCTTTCTCTGCTGAAGCAGTTAGCCGCAGCCTGCGGCTTTGGCCAGCAGTTTATGACTACACTTTTGTTAACTTTTTAAAAATGCACCCATTAGGGAGAAATAATTGATTACCGGTAGTCCTCACTTAACAACCCTAATTGGGACCGGCAACTCCATCGCTAAGTGATATGGTTGTTAAGCAAAATGTCACATGACTGCTCTGCTTACTGATGGCAGTTCCAGCAATCCCAGTTGCTGTTGCTGAGTGAATCCTACACAGTTGTTAGTTGAGGACCCACCCGGATCCAAGCTATTCTTGGTAAAGGATTGCCCCCACTTTAACTCCCCTGATCCCCTTATCTGCATCCCATCTTTGTCTTTTTGGCCACCTGCCTACAGCCACCACCAGCTGCCTCTGCAGCCCAGCCCTGCCCGCTACCACGCCCAATGCACCACGTACCACTACCAGCCAGGGCCTTCTTTTGCGCTGGCCTTCTTTTACACTGGCTGGGTCCTTCTTGCACGAGCAGCAGAATATCCTTTTCAAGGCCTTCAGTACTATCCTATGGTTAGTCTGTGGCATATTTTTTGATTGGTGGTTCCAAAAAGGCAGACGATATTGTACAAAAGCATGTTGTACAATAGTTTGCACACTCTATGATATTTATTTTCTTTGGTATTGGTATGTAGGTTGACTTCTTCCAATCTGTTGGCCACTGTGTTATTCTCCAGATCTGATGTATAGCTTGGTTAGAACCTTCACTGATTCTTCTGCTGTTGCTTGCCATTTTTCCGTAGATATTCCATCAGTTCCTGGGGGCTTGCCGATCTAACTTAGTTTCTAGAAGAAAGCTATGGCAAACGCTTTCTGGATGGTTGCCAAGAAAATGGAAAGTCCATATACTGACCAAGTGTCAAACTAAGGTTGATGGGGGAGAGGGAGAATGTTACCTTTTATACCGGAGATGACAATCTCTTTTTGTTTTCAGTGGAGGACTATATTACTTTAGAATTAATCTGGAAACCACATGCCAGTTGGTACTAGAACCACCTACTTTCTTCTTGACATTTCTTTCTCTCTTTCAAATACGTATTTCTTCTTTCTTTCATTCCTCTCTTGCAATTGGCTGATGGAGGAAGATGAGAATGCTCGTGCCAGAGGTCTCAACTAATCCCTTGCAAAATTCTTTTGGAATTTGGCCAAGAGTCATGTGGAGTCCTGGGGTTACAGGTTGCCTCCTTCTCTATGATGGCATTTAATATCACGTGCAAAATGTGCAGTCCAATTGCCTTCACAAAGCCCCAAGAGTTATACATTATTGTCCTCCAAAGGACAAAGCCCCCAAAGCCTCAGACTGAAACCACAGCACACATTTTGCACATGGTTGTATATAGCACATGTTTGAGATTAGTTCTCTCCATCCCTCATGCAGCGAGGGGATCAGAGCAGCTGAGCTGGCTGCCAACTGTCTTTCCACACTGCTACTTCTGGACTCCTGTTACTCCAGCCTGATCTTCTCCAGCCCGTCTGTGACAGGTGTCTTTTGTTGCTGAACTTGTAGTCTCCTTCTTGAACGATCCTACATATTCTTTAGGATTGAAAGGGGGGTCCAAGCAAATCCTACATGTGCATAGTTCATACACACTTCATTCATTTATTCTGACCTATTCCTGACCCTAATTTTCACTCTTCTATTCATGGGGAAAGAAGGGCATGTTTGACCCCGCCCCCCATCATTAGGTGACCAAGTACATCTCTCTCTATTTCATGGGAAGGAATTGTTCCAGTGCATTCTGCTACAGATGAAGTCCATCTCAAACCTGGGTCCAACCTGGATATTATGCTTCAAGAAAGATTTGGAGAAATTGGAGGGTAATGGGGATGATCAGGGGATTGGAAACTAAATCTTATGAAAGGCTAAGACTAACTAATGGGATAAAACTTCAAGGATGCAGATACAGATTAGACCAGTGTTTCTCAACCTTGGCAGCTTGAAGATTTGTGGACTCCCAGAAACACTGGATTAGACATTAGGAAGAACTTCTTAACAGTAACAGCTGTCAATCGGTGGAATAGGTTACCCCATGGAGTGGTTTTGTCCCCTTCACTGGAGGTTTTCATACAGAGGCTAGTTAGTTGGGGATGGTGTAGTGAATCCTGCAGTGTCCAAGAGGGTCGGCTTGATGACCTTTTAGATCCCTTCCAACTCTGTGAATGTATTATTCTAAGGTTAATTAGTGGAGCTGGCCATGTTTAGCCTTGAGAAGATTGAAAGGGGTTATTTTCAAATTTCTGGGAGGATATCACATTCCAGGGTGGAATGGACAGAATAATGGACTTCCTCAGTATGGGAAGGCAGAGTCCAGTTGAACTGCAAATAGCATTTTGGTAGTGGAACAAATCAGTAAGATAGGTGGTGATCTTAATTCAGGTCACCTGCAGTCTTTTCTAGATCCAGGGACTTGATTTCACAAGGATTCCAGGGAGAGAGATATGCCCATGCTCAATTAGAATTATGTGCAATTTCTGGCTTACAATGCTGCTTTATTTCATCCACAATTTTCCCAGAACAAGATAGCATGTGCTTTATATATTATTTTCATTAATATAAGTCATTTTATACATTTAAAAAAATGGGAGAAGTTCACTGTAAAAACCTGAGAAAATGTGAATTGCATTTTAGTGACCATATTAGTTTGGGGATTCATATTAAATAAATTTGCATTTCCTTTAATTCTTGGAGAGAAGGGAAGGGAAGGGAAGGGAAGGGAAGGGAAGGGAAGGGAAGGGAAGGGAAGGGAAGGGAAGGGAAGGGAAGGGAAGGGAAGGGAAGGGAAGGGAAGGCAGGGCTCTGGAGATAGAGAAGGCTATTTTTTGGTCTAGGCCCATACAGCAAACAAACAAACAAATAAGCAGAGAGACTTTGCTTATAAATCTAGTGGAAAATAGCAGGGTGTTTTTACTCTGGAATGCAATTATCTTTATTTCCTAATCTGTCCCAAAAGAGAAGAGTTTCCAGTGATGGAGAGAAGATTGCTACATTTCCATTGACTCTTTCCTGTTTGTCCTTTGCCACAGAAGTTAAAGGATGAGAACAATAGGTATTTTGTTATTTTCATCCTTGTTTAAAAGAAAACATGGAATCTAATTTCTATAGATGTCTTCATGGTGCATTACCAGCAGTAACGTTATAATCCTAGCTTAATCACCCAGACAATAAGAAGTACCTAATGGAGATGTATGGGATAAGGAACCTGAGGAACTCTGAATACGAAAGCCAAGATGTGCAAGGGAATGGTGTAAACAGTGTGTGGCATGTTCAGGAAAGCTCACTTTGTTTACAACATGCAAGCTTAGGCACACAAGATAGGGTTTCAACAGACAATTCTGAGACACCGAGCTTCTGTCAGCACAACCATAAGGCTAGGATACTGGCTTAAAAGCTCAGTCTGGCTCTTACATTTAGGCAAAGTGATCTTTGATGGCTTGGCAATTATAAGAGCAGAAGGCCAGAATATCCGGAGAACTGCAGATTGAAGAAGGACTGTGGGATAGTGGTCTAAATCCGAAGCCATACGTAACCATAATGGGTAGAATAATGAGCAGCCTAAAAGAATCTAATGTGAAATTATTAACCAGGTGTAAGGAGTAAGGAAGATGACCTTGACATGGGTATGCAAGTTCTGTTACCAAAGTGATGAGGAGGAAAAACATATCTTAGGTCCACAGTAAGCAGAAAATATGCAGAAGAGAATACCTCCTTAATTCACATGAGTATAAGAAATGGGGAGGGGGGAAACACAGCACAATCACACTTGCAAGATGCTGCTATTACAACTACTATCAATAAAAGTAGTGTTAGCCTTTTTTGTGGCATTGATTCCTGGTCTGGTTTACCTGGTGGGGCTAACACCTGGACACCTTTAGTGAAAAAGATCGTGAAAAATTACTTACAAGTATTTTTATTAGCAGTTTATAATGCAAGGACTAGAAAAGAGCAAATGGGGAGAAGGGGCATGCTTTGTGGTTGGAGGGAGTGAGATCAGCAGGAGACAAGGGCAGGAAGAGAAACTGGATGTGTGTGGGTGAGCCCCACAAGACATCCTTTCTAGGCCTTCTCAGCCATGAGAGCGCCACCACCACCACTTGGGCCTTAAGCCAGATGGTTCACATTATGCAAAAAAGTGATGCCATTTAACAGGCTGCTGTAAGCCAGATTTAATATGCGTTAAAAAGTTGAGATTTTCAGTAATCTGTTGAAATAATATCTTACCCCTGCATCTCATAGTCCCTTGCTTTACATCATGATAGCTGGCAACATGAAGGGCTAATTTGGACTGTGCCCTCACTCTTTTGAAATTACCTTTACATGTCCATGATTTCATCCTTGGCAGTTGTGACACACAATGGCACAAAAGCTATTATGATGGTTTTGTGTGATATACAAATAAAAGTGGTCTTTTAATTAGTGATGTTCACAGTTTTCACAGATCCCCCTTACTTATTGCACAGACATACAGGTAGTCCTTGCTTAATGTATACTCATTCAGTGACTGTTCAAAGTTATGAAGGCACTGAATGAGGGGTACTTACAACAGGTCCTCATAGTTGTGGCCATCACAGTGTCCCCATGGTCACGTGATCATGATTCAGGCACTTGGCAACAAGCACACATTTATGATGTTGCAGCATCTCCTGGTCATGCCATCGCCATTTGCGACCTTCACTGCTGGCTTCTGACAAGCAAAGTCAATGGGGAAGCCAGCAGGAGATCGCAAATGGTGATCATGTGACCACAGGATGCTGGGACCATGCGGGATTCATCTAACAACAACAACTGGGACTACTGGAACTGCCGCCATAAGTCGGCATGGTCACGTGATGTTGTGCGTTACACCATGTCATTTAGTGACAGAGTTCCTGGTTCCAATTTCCATGAGGACTACCTGTACAATATGGAAACAGATTGTAGTGGGAAGAAGAGTATGGAAATAGGGAATAAGGTGTCCCACCTTGTCTGAGTGGAAACACTTTCTGATGGCTCCAAGCCATCACTGGATAATTTGTTGGACTTTGGAGCTTCCAGCTCTGAAACATATACATATCATATACATATACTTATACATATACATATACACATTGATAGCAGATGAGAAACAGAGTTGCACAGTGAAATCTTGCTGCCCTGTTAAATTTGGGGAATTTATGATTTTAGAAAAGGAAATTGACTGAATTCTCTGAAGCAGACATCTGCAATCAGAAGGGTTAAGCCTGAAAAACTGAAATTCAAATAGCAGCAGTGGAACTCGGAAATCTTAAAACCTCTAGATATTGTGAATGTTCTGTATAGTTCTAAGAACAAGAACTAACCAAATTAAATTGGGCAAAGCACCGGGGACATCCAGGATAATAGTCATTTTCCAAGCCAGTAAAAACTCTATGACCTTTGAGTTGTACTGATGAGTAACGTTATTCACTAGAAATTCTTGATCCCTATTTGTACTCCTGAAGAAAAGCTTATTTATTGCAATTCAAATTGCAATGATCCAATAGATTTTCTTCTGATTAGAAAAATATGGACCTCAAGCTTTTAATGGGCTAGTATATACCATAAATAATGTGTTCATTGTAGAAACGAGTTGACAATATCTGTAGTAAATTTAGGCTGAATATGCCCTTTTGCCAAAGTATGTGGCACTACTGGTAATATTGTATTCTTTTGAGATCTGAGCTGCTTTTTATTTTAAAAAAATAAGACTTAAAACATTACACAAAGGAAAGCATTCCTTAAAAAAAAGGGGGGGGGACCGGAGATAACACTTTAAAGGGTACTTAAAAGTCATGGAAATCAGAAAGTTTTTTTAACCCTGCAAACTGTACAAAGGTGCTATTTCATCATTTTAAGAGAGGGAGATCCACATGGGTGTGCTACCACAAAAATGGTCTTGCCGTGTGTGACTCTCAGTCCAGGGTCTCTTGATGGCTGAAATTCCACATGGCTTCTGAAATGAATTCTAAAATTAAAGGTAGATACAGAAGGATGCAGCCTTTACAGGTAGATGCTTATAAAGAACTGACACCTGGGATTGTGCCTGGAAGCAAACTGGCAGATGATGCAGTCGTTAGGAGATTGGGGTCATGGAGCAAACCAGCTGATGAGTTGTGTCCTAGCTGGAGTTTCCAAACCCTGTTCAAGGGTAGCACCATGGAGAATACATCACGAGAATTTGAGTGGACACACATCATTTGGAGCAACGATGGACTTCACTTCGAATGCAACATGGTTGAGTAGTTTTTCTTGGCATTTGTTTGTGCCATAAGGAAGATGCTGTCTGTCTGGGGCCCCTCTATCTCATTCCTGTTATTTTAATCCCACAAGATTGCCAACAGCAGGTACAGAGGCCACATCCTTGCCTTTGCAAGGAAGGGTGCTGACATTTTTTTTGTGAATCTGCCCCCGTGGGGAATGAGACCTGTCTGTGATGGAATGGAATTATGAAGGCCAGACTCAGGGAGAAAAACATTTTCTTTCATCACCTGAGGTGAGAGGGAGAGATAAGAGGATAAGACTGGCACCTCCCTGAGGAATTCACTATGTTGTGGCTGGCATTACTTGGGAACTGGGGTGTGAGTCTGGGAAGATTGATGTCAGGCCTAGCCCAAGGAACTCCAAGAGACCATGTAGATTCAGTCCAGCAATGTTTATTAGCTACAACCTCTAGCAAGAATCTTCCCAGACTGAAACCCCAGTTCCCACGTAATGCCAGCCACAACATTGTGAATTCCTCAGGGAGGTGCCAGTCTCATCCTCTTATCTCTCCCTCACGCCTCAGGCGATGAAAGAACATGTTTTTCTCCCTGAGTCTGGCCTTCATAATTCCATTCCATCACACTGTCAGACTGATCCTCCTGCCACCCTGTTCCATGAGCCCCACATGATTCATGGCACTACAGGTGGCATGGCAAAACTGAACAGCACCCTGGATGCATCATGTTCCCTGGGCAGCTTGCTTCAAATGCTTGCCTAAACAGTAAGGCGATCCCAAAGCCAAGCCATCTAATGAGATGCAGAAGGCTGCCTTGATTCAGGCAGACTAGAAATATTCGCAGTGGCTTTTCCTGTGGTGGTGTTCTAAACTTGGTCCCTTTCTGTTGCTCCTCTAAAACCAGGAAGCCTGGGGGTGTTGGAAAACGAAGCCTTGTGACAAGCCACCCAGATGGCTCCCTTCCCTTTTTTTAACCTATGTGCATATGCTCGGTTTCCCAGATTAGAAGTTAGAACAACAAAAAAATACCCCATCCAGACTAATCATCAGGAATAAATAAGTTTGAATGGTGTGGTTTCAGTGGAGTGGTGAGAAAAAGGAATATCCAGAAAACTCACTGTCTAATTTTAGGATGACATATATTAGGTTAGATTAGGTTACTTTTTACATTAAAGCAACCAATGCTGCTGATCAAATAAAAGGAAATTAAATTAAATTCTTCAGCTATGTGACTGTGTGTTTCTATTTATTTAATTATCGAGCCCATGATCAAATGTGACTTGGGAGGAATGTTGCAAGGTGGGTTCCTACTCACTGTTTCTTTATTTGCTGTTGGATTTGTACAGTAGTCTACCAAATTTCCTTCAAAAGCTCAAGGAGGCTTACCTGGGGATTGCTGTTTGTCTTAGTCCCGCAGTAGTATACCTGGGAGAAAATCACTGGCCAAAAGCCGTCCAATGAATTGCCTTGAGAAAGGATGGACGTGAGCCTGGGCCTCCCCAGGCCTCCTCCTCATATTATGCGCTATGTTCCAGGGGCTTCCAGTTAGCCAACCATTCCCCCCCCACCCCCTTCAGAACATTCCATTCCACTTTTCTTTCCACCAATGTCACCATTCCATCCATGGCTTTAAACCTGCTGAATTTTCATTGCTGATTATTCTTTTCTTTGTGCCTCAGGAGATGAGGTACCGGCTTAGCTGTGCAAAAATCAGCAGTCTATCCATAGGCACTCACAAACCTATAGATAGAAAGGGCATGTCATTCTATCTTCCTTCTATCAGGGAATTCAAGGTGGCCTATTTGGGGTTCTTGGTGATCTTCTGCTAGAACAGGCAATTCAGATGTCTTGAACCACAATTGCCATGGACCCTTGTCATTTGCTTTGGTGGCTGGTTGATTGGAAAGGCAGCTCAAAGAAGCTGAAGGATTCCAGGTTGCCCATATCTGATCTCCCTTCTAGATTTTAAGCATATTGAAACATAAGAATGGAGGACAATTTAGTTTGGACTCCATTTTATGGCAAACTGGCTAAATTTGTACTTGTTTCCATCTTTTTCTTGAATTTGTGGTGCAGTACTTTGTTTAAAAAGAAAAGTACACATCTTATGGAAAATTGCAATTCAATGCATATATTGGGAACACTCTGTACAGAAAGGCATGGATTAGGCAAACTTGGCAAAAATAAATATTTTAGGAAAACTTGACTCTAAAAACATGTGTATGAGGAGAAATGTGCACAAAAATGCATATGAAATACAAATAGTTTTTCTGCAGAAAACTTTCCACGCTGATGTGGAAATGAGTTGCAATGGACTAATGCTTCAAAAACTTTGAAAGTAATGGGAAGCAGACCTATTTACTCATCTCTGCTGAAAAAAACAGCTTCAGCAAGTTGCAGCAAAACATCTGAAAAACATGGACAGTGACAGTGGTTAAATTTATGGCTATGTTCCTACCAAAAGAAGCCAGGGGGATTTGATTTCAACAGATCTAATAGATTCCTTTCTTTTTGTTTGCTGTTTATTTTTTTCCCACAGATTCTCAGCATCACTCAAAGAAAATAAAGCTTGGGAAAGAAGACCCCTTTTCCTTCTTTGGATCCTGGTTGTCTGGAATTCTCACCTGCAGTGACATGTCCTCACCTGCTTAGGGCTGTGCAAACCTTTGAAGGAGGGCCTGCTTCCTTAAGCCTTCAGAGGATCCCCTCGAAGCATGGATCCAAATGAAACAGTGCTTGGCGGTCCCCTGTGGAGGTAGGACGGCCATATGGCTTGGCTCAGGAACAGCAGCTTTTATGTACATTCAGCACATGGGCAGCAGTTGCTTTTGGAGTAGTCTATCAGCGGTCCCATGAGGGGGAGGGACATCCCTCTATCTTGTCAAAGCAGAGAGTGGGTGAACAGCAGTGTCTCTTATCAAGCCCCATAATTGCGTGGTGGACACCTTATTTTCAGTTTTGTGAAGTCATCTGCTACCCTCTTCCAGGTAGAATTCTGTGCTGCTGATGGCTGTCTATCCACTTGCTTTCTTGTACAGTCCTCATTTTTAAATGTGCAATCTGATCCTACTTACCAAGTCAATAAATCCTTGTTTCATGTCTTTCCATCATGGGACGCAATTTTGAAAATTAGACTTCTTGTTTTTCTGATCCTTGTTGGCTGCTTCTCAGCACTCGAACTCTGACAAAAAAGGGAGATATCCATGTTCAGGGAGAATAAAGAATATTTTAACTTCTGATTGACTTCTTAGAGTTACTAGTATGAGAGCTGTCAGACAACTGCAATTTACTCAGCCTGTGATAGTTCTTTCTGTTTCTCTCTCTCTGAATTTTAAAGGCTTTTACAACAGTTACTAAACATATTTGATATAAATATACGGCAGAAGCTATTTCTGGATATAGATGACTCTTGGTTGGATTAACAGGTTTTTTAAACTTGTTTTTAGGATGAAATATTCTTACCAGAAAGGTACATTTTTATAAATGTCTAAATTGTTCACTATAAAGTGCTCTGAATGTGATACACAAATTGCAGCAGCACCCCCCCCCCCACACACACACTTCTCCCTAATCAAAGTTTCTCTCTTTTTCATTAGTGTGAATTCATTGGGTTATCCATCCCTACTTGCTTGTTGTACCTGTGGAAAAAGAAAACCTAACCCGGTAATAACTTCTTATATTTCTAGCAATTTCATATTACATGTTTTAATTTCCTGAAGTTATTACTATGCATCTGGGCTTCAAACCTACATAATGGCATGGCAGAATTCTTCTGGGAAATTAAAATAAATGGCTCCTGTTCAATTATTTTGTTCTTTATGAATACAAAAACCAGCAGACCCATAATTCTTTTTAGAAGTCAACATAACTGTGGTTGACATCAAACTCTTCATAGTTTATATAGGATGCTCGTTGCCTGATTTTATTTTAGCGTATGCAAAAAGACATATATAACTGGCATGGAGTCAGTTAGCTGTGATAAAACCTTTCCTATAATAGTTATCTTCAGATGAAGATGAAATAATATCCAGAAAGCCAGATGTGCAGCTGAGATCCATCATTAATTGTGGGGGAAAAAATAGCTATGGGTGAAAATCATTAGATCTAAACCTAGGAGACCCCCCCACCCCCCACCATACACACCTTTGTGTTTGCAGAACTTAGCTGCTGCATCATTAGCCTAGTCTCCTAAAATATGTATTTCTTCTATTTGAAATAGAACTGCTTTTTTGGTGTGTGTTTCAGGAAATAGTTTTACATGTTCAAAATGGAGCAAACTTTGTAATTTGGACAATCAGATTATACATTCAGTTTGTGATTTTATGCATTGCTTGTTTGATTTATTTAATTTTAACATATGTATCAAAGAAATGGAAAACCATTTTAAATAACCAGAGTACAGACAGGAAATATAGATAGAAAATATCAAAATTACTGAGATAGTTAGGTGTTTGATAATAATGGCAATTAACATCTCTTCTTGAGAGGGCCAGTGAGTATCAGGGATCTGTCAGGAAGATACTGTAATGTTCTTTTCCTCTGAGCTGGAGTGAAAATGGAATGCAAAGGGCATTATTACAGTCCTGCAGACATTTTTGAATGTCAACTACTGAACAATATTAAAGTATTACATAGTAATGAAGTTCATAAACCCAAGGAATTGTGGATGATCAGCCATTAGTTTTTGCCAATTACAGTATTAAATACTTTTGCATCTCAGCTATGCATTTGCAAATGCAGGAAAACAAAAATAGCTATTATATGTCTTAAATATCCATGCCACATATAGAAATAAGATATAATTGAATGTCAAATCCATAGACAGAATGTTCAGTAACTACTCAAAACCTATGGAAAATCTAGAAATCAATCAATCATTCCATCATCTCTCTCTCTCTCTCTTTCTCTCTCTCTCTCTCCCCTGAAATATATATATGTGGAGAGAGGGAGAGATGATAATTTAAACACTAGCTTATATAAGTATTTTTATCATTGGAAAAGACAACATCAGCATGGTGTAAAAATAAGGAATATTTATTATTTATGTCTTGAACTATACACTAAGGTCAACTCCTAAGTTCTTTTTTACTTAGGTTGTCAGACTTCACTATTTTTTCTTCTCTAATATACTGCAGCACAGTATTCTTGGTAGTTATACAGCGTAGTTTTAACAATCTGAATTAGCATTTGGGGATGATTTGATTATTCTGAAAATAGTTCAATGTCCGGATTTGTTTGCTAGATAGGAAACACATATATACACAGACCCAACTTCCAGCATGGCATTACATTATAATGTTCAATGCTTGGTTCTGCCTTTGCAGACTTGAGTGAACCCAGCTATTGTGTTCTATTCAAATAACTAAGACTAAGCAAACTATGGATAATGCAACACAGAACGCCAACCATTGTTTCCAGATTGGCCTACATACACAGTATGATTCAAATGTGTGATGTCTATCTGATCTAAGCATGGATTAGATTTGATTTCTCATTGATCTGGAGTGACAGATGGAACTCCTTGTGTTTCTGGACTACATCTGTCTTACAGTATGATTGTCATATTAGAGTGAGTGAAACAGCTGTTTTATTCGATTTGTTCAAATAGTGGGACATAATCCTATTTAAAGTTAAATATTTTTTCAAACCTTGGTTGAGGTGCTGCTCCCATGTTTCAAGCCTTCAGTGTGAAAAAGATTGCACTTCATGAACTATAGGATACTGTTGGATGATGAAAATGCTTTAGCTTATCAGTGGATAAAGTGACTGATATAACAAACAAGATGCTCTCTGGGACATGATCTTTGTAAGGGCACAATCAGGCAGTGTAAGTAGCAAAAGACCTGAGAACAGATGGCTCTGTTTCAATAAAAATGCCCAGGGGTCTGCTGGTCCTCCCACCTGAAAATGAATGGCTTATAAGCAGAAGAATTGGATGTAAAATTTGAATTTTGGCTCTGAGGTCAACAGATTGATAGAGTCTTATCAAAAGCTGTGTCCTTGAGTCTCTGCCTGTGAACCTTCTAGTTCCAATATCAGTCTTGGGGAAGCCTGACAAATTTTCTTTACTGAGTGGTTCACACGTCATGCTAAGCCATGATATATTTTGCTCACTTAGCTTTGGGTGATGGGTGAACACAGCTGTTTTGGCTTGTCAATCTCACACATCACAATGGGTGAAACCAGATAATTTTATTTTGTCACTTGGCTACTATGAATATGAATTGCAAAAAATATATCTCATTTTATAGGGAGGAAGCTAAAAAAGAGGAGCAAATTGTATTAACTAGAAGGAGAAAAAGTAGCCAGATGTGTATGGAGGAAGTCTGGGGAATTGGCTTGATCTGCATTTTTATGGAAACTGAAGCACTTTGTACTTAATGGATTATTCTGCAGATGGGAACACAGCTATCCTCTAGATTCTTAATTTCTTCAGTTTTTATGATGCACTTAATTATTTCAAATTGCACATAAAATTATGTATCTTAGAGAAAAAAAGGAAACTTTATTTTTAAATCATGGAATAATATGAATAATTGATAAAATGGATTTATGAGAGTAAAATATTATTTGGTTCACATGTCACACAAAACTGAAATGAACTAACCCATACATTTTTGTGTATAGATTGTGTGAGTGTATGTGTGTATGTTTAATACAGAACACTCTTACTAACTGGAATGAGTCATTACTCTCACACACATGAATATAGTAGTTAGTAAACTTAAAATATTAGGAATAATTTTTAATCTTCTGCTGTAAACTTCATTTTTCAACAATTTATCTCCTGTTGTTTCAGTTGACTTAACTGAACTTTGATTAATTTAAAGGATTATATATATATCACAGAGGCCCTAAAATATGTCATGGTAAAAATATTGTAAATGAAAAAGTCTGTTTTTTAAAATCATGGTAAGATTTTTTGTTTGGTTTTCAAAAAATAAACTTGCTTTAATTTGAGATATTGTTCTAACATTTTGGAAGTGGATGCATGGAGACAATCACATTTTCTTTTCATGGTGGTTCTGTTTATGTTAAGGAAAAAAAGAGAGAGAGAGAGACTCATCTGTTTATGGTGACAGTGAGCTTTTTGGCTTAAAAAGGATGTGAACTGAGGTCTCTTTAACTAGTTCCAATAGTCTAGAACAAGGACAGGCAACATGTAGCCTTCCAGATGTTTTAGACTACAATTCCCATCAGCTCCAGCCAAGAAGGCCAAAGGGGAAAGAGGTAATGAGAATCACAGTTCCTTTTCCAACATGCAACTTTCTAAACGCGTTACACTCCAAATAGTCCAAAACATCTGGAGATTACAAAGTTGGAAAAGGCTATTCTAGTCTTTAAGCTATATTATCTCAACATAGGATTATGGTCTTTGCAGTAAGAAATGTTATAGCTTCTCAAAATAATTTACATTAACGGGTTAGGTGTGCAGAGACCAGGCAACCCACTTTGAGAGCTGAATGTACAGCTCAAAAAATTCCCCAACCTACTCCAGATCATCCTGAAGCAGATCACTCTAGAGCAGCGTTATCTAAATTAGGCCACAACCAGCTCCATTCATAATTCATGAACACAGATTTCATTTTCAACACATTGCTCTACTAGCACCACTGCAATCGGGTCTGGTTTCTGGGTGCAGGCATGGTTTCTGCAAAAACTGCTGGTTACCAAAGCCCCAGGTTTTATATTATGCTACGGTAAGCCACTTTAAATTATCCTACTTCAGACACATTATGCAAAGACCTAGCTCTCTGGAAAAGGCTCTAATGCTGGGAAAGGTGGAAGGAAAGAGAAGAGGATGACCAGCAGCAAGGTGGATGGACTCAGTTACAGTAGCAATAGGTGCACCATCGAGAGACTTGAAAGACCAGGTCAGGGATAGATTGCCATGGAGAAAATCTATCTATGTGGTTGTTAGGAGTTGAAAATGACTTGATGGTATCTAATCAAACAAACAAACAATCAATAATTTTTTAAAAAAGCAGCTTTAAGGAACAGGAGTATTTATATTTGGCACTCTGTTTAAATGAGATGTATTAGAAGGTTAAGAAGGTTGTATACATTTGGGCCCAAGCCAGTCACCCCGTCACTGGCTTTGCAGCCCCTTGATTCTGTACTTAGCTGAACTTCTTACATGGTCTTTACTTGGCACTCTTGTTCCTCACATTCAGCTACCACCACTACTCCATTAGAAAGACAGATCTAGGCAAATACTGTTGTCTTTCCAGCATGAGGTCATGCAGCATGGCACACGCTGGCACGTTAAACTGGGAATTGCTGGAGATCATGGACAAAGGACAAGGAGGGAGTTAGATAACAAGTAAGAGAAGGGTGGGTTGTTTGGCATTTAATAACCAATTTGCATGAACCAGACCAACCTGCTAGCTAACACTCCTGCTCCTGAAAATAATCTTGTTTGATCACTGCCTCGATTCAGAGAATTATTTAGAAAAACAGAACTCATTTCTCTCCATTCTCTCATCCATCTTCAGGGAGGATTTCTTAATTATGGACAGTAAAATACCTAAAAATGTTATGCCAATTCCACTTTTCAAATTGGTTTTTTGAGCCCATCGAAACTACAAGATACACATGGAATAAGTCACTTCTGGGGTAGAAAAGAGAACAAAGCACTTCCCCATATTTTACTTTTCAAGTACATATCCATGTTTTCTGTAGAAATCTATAGCTTCTGCAAATCTGAATTTTTGTCTAATCCTTCCCATCTTTTCACCTAAATTGCTTTTGACAGATGGAAACTGGATATATGGTTGAAATCTACAAGAAATGGAAGAGAAGAAAAGGAAAACCTTTGGGGGAAACCATGAAATCCACAACTCTCTCCATTACATAATGTTCCTTTTAGTCTTTCAGCTGACTAAAAGTTGACTCTTTTATAAGGCTACTGGCCAAAAACAAGAGTGTACAACATATTCCAAGCAGATGAAGAAATTAAAAGCCCCAGGTTAGAGGATTGCTCAAGAGTAGGTTTCTTCTGGGGAATGTGAAACAATTCTTGTGTTCTTGTGTTTATACAATGAGATCTAGATCAGTTCAAACATACAGTTGTGTGACTGTAATCATCCTGACAAAATATAATGTTTGGGGCCATAGTAAATGAGGTGGAGGAGATAGCAGTAGCCATCTGCTTGGATGAGTAGATTGTGGTAGGAGTCATACTATTTGCACAGTACTATTTGCCTTCAGAAAGCTACTTTATCTGACTTATCCTATTGGTGAAATCCATCTATATACATCCAATTTTTCCTCTGGGCAAATATAGGAAATACAACTTAGGTAATGAGGCTGATCATGTAGCAAGAGAAAAACTCATATTTCTTGCAATCCAGATAATTCTTGACGGTTTTGTCTGCTTTGGTCCAAATTTAACTGGATAAGGGATTCAGTTACAGAGCTGTGGGTTTGGCTTAATGGTTTGGTCCCCTGATTGGGAACTTGGTCATAAGATCTATTACTGCCTTCAGTTATGTACTACTATATGTAGGTGTGATACAGACTATAGGATTATTTAATCTTATTTCTGCTTGTTCTTAGTTTGTCTTTAGATTAGTTTCTGGTCTATTAAGGATATAATATGGAGTCAAAAACAAAACAAAACATAGCAAGTTAGTCTTAAATGCCTGAGTCACATATTTCCAGTTTTCTCATTCTGGGCATACCTAAATTAATATCTGAGCATATCTAATGTAGGGTAGCACTACAGATCCTAGGAGACATTGCAGCAGACAGGAAAAGGAAGGACTTGGCAGAGGGGTGCAGAAGCAGTCAAAATAGAGGATTGAGAAAGTGCTAAGTTTAAAACGACTATAAAATAAAGAGTTTCAACTTGCAATTTACTCTGGAATCGTTCTCAAGAATCCTCTAAGAAAGAACACAACTAAATAATACTGAATTAATATTCAAGTACCATCAATGTAAAGTTGATTTGAGGCCAGAGCTTATTTTCCTCAAACATTTGTTTTGTAGTCTGCTGTCCTTCCTTCCTTCCTTCCTTCCTTCCTTCCTTCCTTCCTTCCTTCCTTCCTTCCTTCCTTCCTTCCTTCCTTCCTCCCTTCCCTCCCTCCCTCCCTCCCTCCCTCCCCAGAAACAAAAGTACTTCTGATGTATTAAAAGATTAAGGAAAGGTAAAGATATCCTCAAGTCAAGTTTGAATCCTGGTAATAATATGTATATAAGAATACAGTTGTCTTGGAAACACTAGGAAAGTGGTTTTTCTGTTTTCTTCTCCCTGGTCTAGCCTGCAGCCCTGGGATTGCCCACCCAAGTACTAATCAGGTGTAATTCTGCTTAACTTCTGAAGTCAGACAAGGTTGATCAGGTGCTACTACTTGCTGAGACATTAAAATGTTAGGGAGGAGACATTAGGTGATCTGTACTCCCTTCTAATCCAGAGGTAGCAAGTGTTGATGCATAGATTGTCCATTCTCCCCTTATCCACCACGTCACTTCTGATAAGGAGTTGCCAGCCAGCAGTACTTATTATACTTCCAACTTTAAAATAAAATAAAATAAGGGAAGACCTACCGATGGATGAATATTTGAAATGTCCACTGTATTTTACATATATTTCTAGGTCAACATATGCTGCCTTCTTTGATAATAGGAATCAAAATCTTTTAGCAATAACAAGTCCCTATGTGCACACACGCATATGTGGAGCATCCCTAACCGTGAGAAATATGATCAATGAGATTTGGGGGATTAAAAAAAGCAAAACAGAAGTAAACAGTAATACTGTAGCTGACTTGTTTACATTGAATCCTCACTCCCCTTGGGAGAAACTGTAGACCATCAGCTTAACCCATCTGTATTTATTTTCTTCTTTTAGCAGTGCAATATTCTAGAGTTTAAGAAGTTGCCTTGGGTTCCACAGCTGTTTGGCTATCACTATTCCCACCAGATCCAAGCATAGTTGTCAATCTGATGAGATGCAAGCCTAGTTCACATATTTATATTCATTATATGTGTCATTCATACGTGAATGGAATTGCCTGGCTCTAATGGACAGACCACTCCTGTGGAATCTCACACTACTTCAAACCCCATGTTTTTCCAGGGTCCCAAATACTCCATCATCTGTTAACAAGAGTCACTTGTATCAATGATCTATATGGAGAAGCAACTACTTAGTAAGGGTCACCATGATAAGACAGTTTTTATCCTAATAATATCAGTAGTGGTAGATTGATTGATTGATTGATTGATTGATTGATTGAGTTTAGTGGCTGCCAGCTCCAATGACTCTAGGTGGCTTACATGATAAAGACAATTTTAAAAAAATTAGATCATGAACATTTCTGAACCTCTGAAATGAACACCACAAACAAACAAACAAAACACCTCCAAAACTAGGAGGGGGTCAACAGCCACCCTACACACAGGCCTGGGAAGAAAGCCAAGTTTTCAAAGACTTTCAGAACTTTATCAGGGTGGGAGATTTACAGATCACGGGGGGGATGGTGTTGATGGTACAACTACTAATGCATTATCAGTGAGCATGGCACAGCAAAATACAGAGCACTAGAAATATAAAAAAAGTGATTTCTTGCCTAGTGGTGTATACAATCTAAATTTTAATGGAGCAAAAAAAAAAAAAAACCAAAACCAAAGCAAAGCAAAACACCCATCCAACAGAATTGGAATTAGTTTTATTACAACCTTTTAAGCACAAAGCACAGAAATAACACATTATGAACATTACAGAGCTACATGCATATGAGTCTTCCATTCTTCCATAGACCAACAAGAACAGATATAAAATACTTCCAACCTAAACATGATAGTACTTGATTGTATGTTTCTATAAAATGAGCAATGTCACGTGTTCTATCAGCTGAGTCTCTCCTGTTACAAGGGCAAAATCACTACTCACGGGATATTGGTGTATGCACCTTTTGATGGCATAGCATAAAGGCTAGCCAGAGTAAAAGTCACAATGCCAGTAGATGTGATATAAATCAGGATCCAAGTGCAGCATCGTACGCCCAGTATAAATCCTCTCTGGCAGACCATAACTCAGTATACGGTTATAAAGCCTGGAGCCATACCTTTCTGGCCGTATTTAATTCAAAGTTGAATGCACAAAAGGGAAATTGGTTGATGGGATTTGAAGCAGCAGCCCAGTTTTGTACAATACAGGGCAGGACTGGGCAAGCAAAGAGAACTTTGGTAAAATAAATCAAAGTACCACTTCCGTGGGAACCCATTCTCTTCCAGTATTTCTTTACTTAGACATGCTACCTCTATGACTTCATTATGGCCGTAGCCAACGGTGGACTGTAACCTAAAGTGAACCTTTTATCACCAACAAGGCATCTATCTTCTCCTGCCTTCACTTACCTGCTGTAGACTGAGGCATATGAGGGCCAGATGGAGATCCCCTAAATCTCATGTGTAATCTGCTGCTAGTTGCAAGATTAGGCAGTCCTTTGAGCACTGATCCAGGACTCTGAGAAGTAACCTGGGGTGCCAGGGCAAAGCCTGATGGCCCAGTCCAATGCTGTTTTCATCCTTTAAAGTCCTAAGAAAGGTGGGAATCTAGCAATGCGAAGATTCCTGCTCTCATACAAACCTGCCCACATGTAGAAATCAGTCATTGCAAGATATTAAACTAGAGGTCCCAAGAACAGGGTGGACAGTGGCTAGGGGTTTTTTTTCCCCTTAAAAAACCATGAACATTTGCACTTTGCATTACATTAATTTGGATTCCTATCACTGGTTTTGATGTATTTGTATTTAAATATAGAAGTATGTGATTATATCGTATGTCTGCCCGTGTGAGCACAATTGTGACTTTTTAATTGTTATACTGTATGGTTTATCTGTGCAATATTTTATAAGTTTTAAGCCCAGAAAGGTGATTTAGAACTTGGTGAATTCATATACTAAATTAAATTCTAGGGAACATCAGATGAGGAAGACTCATCTAACCTTAAAAAAAAAAAAAAGCAAGTGACCTTAGTCAGGGGGCTTTACGAGCAAGATTTTAATAGAAGAAACAAAGTTAAAAACACTTTTCTTCCCTTGCATCTCATTTCAAGCTATGATTATATATGAACTACTCATGTGGTTTCAGTTCCGCTTTCTAAACGCAAAAGAAAAGGGGGGAAAAATCAAAGTAATACCCAACTTGTCTCTTTTGGGGTCTGAACCACCGAATCTGGCTTAATTTCACTAAAAGCCACAGTTTGTTTCAGGGTGGCTCAGAATTTAAGCTCAGAATCATGAACTTTGGCAAACCTTTCACAGCAAGTCAGGGTCCAATTATCCAGCAAGCTATCCATGATGAAATCACTGAATGTTCAGATTCTTCAGAAATCTGAAACCAGATCAGTATTGCCTTGGTTCTCTCTTGCTTTAACAATGACCATCATCCAGGATGTATTATCGTTATGGCTGGTCACACAGTCAACCAGATGTTGGCATTTTATGGTTGGTCGCACAGTCCAACCAGGCTGGAGTTGGCATTTTTATTCACCTGTCGAGTCCTTCCCCAGGACCTGGGATAGGCAGAGGTTGTTGTTTGATGGCATTAAAGGTATCGTTGCAGGATATAAGCCAAGTAAAGCTGCCTTTTGCAAAATAATAATAATAATAATAATAATAATAATAATTTGAGGCAATTAACAGTCCATCAGGATTGGGAATGCAAAACAGTGAGTGAACCCTGTAAGCAGTTGTTTCATCTGTGACTAGGACTTTTCCATCTACCTACCATCCCTTACCCTCTAAAATCTGCCCTGTGGGATCCCCAATCTTTCTAATCAAAATTTGAAATTATGTCGAGGGCTGCATGAGGGAGGAGGTCTTGTGCCTCTCCCTCTGTTAGGCTGATGAAATATTTTCTGGCAGGAGGTATTAATTGTTCACAACCTAATTCTTACACAATTCCCTAAACTTCACTGGGATCTCTGCAAATGAACTTCTCAACTTTCTTTCTTTCTTTCTTTCTTTCTTTCTTTCTTTCTTTCTTTCTTTCTTTCTTTCTTTCTTTCTTTCTTTCTTTCTCCCCCCCCCCTTTCAGACATGATAAATATCATGGTTTCAGGAAACATGGACACCTTGGAGACAAGTAAATGATTCTCATCTTAGATCCATAAGATTTCTTTCAAAGATGTATGTCTCCATCTCTGGAGTTGATTCCCACGGGAACAATTATTTAAAGATATGGAACAAAACCATTCTGCCAAAAGTCTAAATAATAATTTATATAACAATATATGCTTCTGGCAAAATAGTGGGTAAAGGGACCTCCCCCTGCCCGCTCAAGTAGCTCAGAATAAACATTTGACAAATGTATTTTGGAGGGAAATGCATATATTGAGTTGTACTATAGCCAAAGCCATTCTCCTTCTAAGATCCTGTGCTAGGTCTAAAGACATGGGCACAATACTTGAGTGATTACAAATATGCTGAATTTGGGTTCATCTCTCGTACATAAAGCAAAATATGGGCTCTCAGGTTAGTTTTCATTAAGTAGGGAGTATTTCTGTGAACTGGGAAGTGGTTGTAATAATTCTTATAAGTTGGTAACAGGAGTCTTTTTTCTATATATAATTTAAATGGATATTAATACATGTCACCCACCTTGTACTATGTCTCTTGTAGCTTCACAAAGTAATTGCACTGCAATTCCATAGAAGATCAGAAAACTTTATTAGTGGGGAATGTAATAAAATAAGCTAAAATAAAAACCTGAATGCCAAATAATTTTAATATAATCTTTTAGAACCTTCAGTTGCCAAGCACTCAGTTCTGTATGGTACAGATTTTGAAATCTCCAGCTGCCCCAACAATTTCACTCTGGATCCCTAAGAGAGGACATATGGTGGGTAAATGGGAGGTAAAAGTTTTATAAAGAACTATACATTTTTGTATAGTTCTTTATAAAACTCATAGCTGCTGTTTGTAGTTCAGTGATCAAAATACGTTAATAATACTTTATTTTTTAGAAATACCGAAATTGGGGGAAGAGAAGCGTTCCAATTGACTTCTACCTGAATCAAATTATTTGGGTACCATACTTAATGAATTTATATGAATCCAAAATACACTGGGCATATTCCACCTTTGTTTTAGCATTTTTACTGTGAAAGTGACTGTGAAGTTCATTTCATGACATGTTAGAAAAGATGCATTCTGAAGAAAAGGTTTGAGGTAAACTCCCATGTTGTAGCTCCAAAAAAAGTTGATTTGATATATTGGGTGATAGTTACCTAAATCTGACACAATTTAAGATTCTCAAAGTCCACTAAAACTGGTTGCCAAGAGTTTGTTCTTATGAAGGGCATCAAGTTACCTGCTTGCCTTTATTTCTTGAATAAACACTCTGAACATAGCATATTATATTATATTACTACAGTACTCATCACACTGGTAAGTTGTGATGAGCTGAACTGTTGGGGGTTTGGTGAACACATTTCCAGGCTCATAATAATAATTGTATAGCATACTATAAATAAACAGGAGGCAGATAGTCTGACCTTGATAGATCACCAGTGGATCTGAAAAAGATCATTTGGCTTGCATCGAGACAGGTTTAAACCACTACAGATAATATACAACCACAAATTAATTTTTCAATCTCACTATGCAAAATAATTTCCTTCTATTATACCCTTGGGTTCAACAGAATAACTATCAAAAGAATATTAAAGTAGGATGTTAGGTAGGAAACTCACTGTATTGTTGTTGAGGATGCAACAGATCTATCCTGTTTTCTATGATTCATTTTTTACTACCAGTCCATGTCTCAAAATTCTTCATAGTAGTTTTATTTTTAGATCTTATCCACATCTGCCCAGTTCATTGTGATGGGATTGACTCTGCTAGTAAATATAGTACTAGCAGTTACAGACTGCTGGAATCTCAGTCTATTGGAAATGGCTAGTAGCCATTAAGCAGGATTTTATTTATAACTTCCCCTTAGTCAACTTGCTGATGGAGAGCTCACCAGGATTTTCTTTTTTTTTAAAAAAAGGAGGCTTTGATATGTGAACTGTTGGGAAGAAAAGGAAGAAGGATAACTAAAAATTAAATTAAAAACTGAGATACAGTGACTATTGAGTTTTTATTCTGAAGATATGTTTTGGTTTGTGCAAATGCCATCCCTCTGTTTATTTCTTTTTCACAGAGAGAGGAACTGAGATGTGCAGAAGACCATATACAAATTGTGTAAAAATCTTTTGAGGACCCCATTATCTTATATCCATATGAATTATTTAAGATTGTTTTAATGGATTCAGTTATTAGCTGAAAGAAATAATCTCCTTCAAAGTCTCATATGACATTTTGAATTTCTTTCATTGATTTTCCAGCTTTAAGAGTTTTAGTAAAGATCTTGGGAGATCTGTACCTACATGAATTATTGGGAAAAGTGTTTATCTAAAAATACATCTGGCATCATTATTAATTGATATGGTGATAGATCACAATGAGGCATTTTATTTTCAGATTTCTGTAAGATATTTATTTTATCTTCATGCATTTTAATGATGTGTTTATGATTATGTAGGTTTCTCTAAAAAACACTTATGAATTGCTATCCTCTTAACTAAAAATTAACCAAGCTGTGGACTCAGACTTCTGCTGTAATGCAAAAGAATTCCACTCCTTATGAATAAATGATGGGGTACCCACTGATTTTGTTCAGGGACTGGATCTGGAATTTCAAAACAGGCCAATTCATTCTGGACTGAATACAGATTTTCTAGTTGAATTAGTATCAACTAGTCATAAGCAAGATTAATTAAAACATGGAGATTCCAATCATGTAGCATAACAAAATCACAATTGTTTGTAACTTTTCAATTTGTCAGTAGGATTGGATGTATATTTGTAGACATATTCGAGCTTCATAATAAGATCAGGCTAATAAAATTTCATTAAAAATTTTGTCAGTTGGGTTTTTTGAACTCCACTCTATTTTTTAAAAAAGTACCTGTATCTATCTTGCTGTGGGACAGAATTTGCAACACACAAAGCTGTTTCTGCCAAATTTGAGACACATAAATGGGGGGAAGAGGAAGCAAAATGAAGTTATTAAACCAAATTCCTTAATGTTATAGGACTCATCAGTAGTAAAATGGAAGAACTATTGCCCAGAAATTGTCCCTCACACCCTAACCTAGATGCGAATCCCAGAGGAGACAGAGTTAAAATAGAGCTTATTTGGACTTTCAGATGGAGAGTACATCATGGTAACACATGAGAAGGCTTGGATCCTGAGCAGTACCAGAAGGAAGCATAATACTTGGTTAGTTGGACATTTTAAATATATATAAGTGCTAATATAAACTGGGAGTTCTTTTCCTGCACATAATTGGATCACACTGTGAATCAATATAAGGAGGATGATTGTGGGAAATACACAATCTTAGATATAAGACAAGTATGCATAGGTCCTCTTTCAGCATTACAAAAAAAGTAGGAAGCCAAATCACCATGCAGATAGTGGAAAAAAAGACCATCTCTTCTGAAGTTCTTGCTGGTGAATCTATTCAAATAAAATAAAATCGAATCGAATTGAATTGAATTGAATCTAGATGAAAGTAACAATAAATGTAAACAATAGGGCCCTAATGAGAAGAGCCAACACTGCCTATGAACCATAATAAAAAGTTATAATTCTATTATTGAGGGATAACAGGAAGGTTAGAAATGAAGGACAGATGAATCAATATCACTAGATTTTTTTTCAGCAGAGGCTGAAACAGGTAAAGGGGAATTGTACAGGCCAAGGAGCAATCAGTTTGACAATTAATGCAGCAAGCAGAAACTAGTAGCAGACAAGAACTACTGTTATATTAAACGAGAATGAAGCGATTCCAAAGGAGCAAATCCAAAAGGAAAGATTTACATAGATCGTTAAATTAATTCATGGCAGCTGATCATGGGCCAGATATAGTCTAGTGGTCCAAACATACAGGTTCCAACTCAGATTCAAGTAGGACCCAGGCTGTTGATTATTCTAGAAGCCAGCAACCTGGAACTGAAGACTTTTAAGCTGAGTCCTAAGAATCTTACTCATGCTCAGTTGTAGGCCATAAATAACCCTCAACAGATTTCTTGTTAACACTTTTATTGTTGAACACAGCTTTATTCATGATGATTCCTTATTGGGGTTTCTTAAATGGGCAGTTCCACTCTTGACAGCCAATTAGGTCTGTACCCCATGAGACCAATGCTCCTTAGGGCTGAGGAAAGGCTTAACATTTTTCTCAGAACCAGAGGGAGAACTCTCAACATCCAGAGAAAGTAGATCTGAAGATATTCCTCTTGATGGAGGAATTTCCCCTGGTTTCTTCAGAAGAAAATGTTTCACAGGGAGTGTCAGAATAGGAATTGTCCTGTGCAGGTGGAGATATATTTTAATATAGACAAAATCTCATGCATTTCATACTCTATGCAACAAATTACAATAATATGTTAAATTTCAACAGTACGTTCATGACTCCTAAACCGTTTAAGATATCTGCCTCGTTTAGTTACTGATTGGCTTGTCTCACTTCTCCTTTTAATTACAGCTGGTCTACAAGATAAATGAGAAGAGAAGTATATTCTTCGAGAGCAGAGAATGGAGAAGAAATTGGCAGGAATGAAGGTCCTGAAAGATTCTTGATAAACTTTGAATGTGGCTGATGTGGCTGACCCAGAACAAAGCTATGAACCCGCACACAGGCTGTCAGAAAGTTTGACTGATGTATACTGATCAAATTAAATTTATTTCCAGTTCATTAAAGTAAGGATGCCTAATAGAGAGAAGTAAAAGAGTGGTTTTTTAAAAAAATGCTGATGCAATTCAGAGAGATCTACAGTGTTTCTTTTAAAAAAAGTGCTGAGATTTTGTCTTTTTACATATTGACCTCATGTAAGGAGTGGCAGTTTCTAGCAAGAATTTCAGATGAATCTTCACAGCCAGAGAAGAGCACACTGAGGAAAACAGAAGGGAGTAAAAAGGAGAGTAATTAAATAATTGTTCACGTAGAGCCTGTACAGTAATCTGAAGCAGATGCATAGAATTCCATTCTGTGTTCTGAAATGCATTCACGAGAGTATGGTTGTGCAGGATCCAAAAATCAGTGGTATCATCCTAAGGGAACAGAGGAATCTTAACATTCCTGTACTAGATCATTTGATCTGAAAGCCAATGGCATTACTCAAGCAAGGACTACTGGTTCCAAGACAGGCATATCTACTGGGTCTTCTCCACATCTGTTTTAGGTAGTTATTCCAAAGCCTGCCAGTCAAATAACAAATATTTCTACATCCTCATCTTTACATGAAGAAGAGAAGCCCAGTGTAATGCAGCTGTGGCGAGATGCTTCCATGTCAGCATATAAGAGGAGAGAAAGAAATGCTTGTCTCCGCACATTAGAAAAAAAAACCCTCCATTTTAAAAACAACAACAACAAAGCTTTCATATCTCAAGGAATGAGTGATTTCTCATCCAGTTTTTTTTTTCTTTCCTAATTTTGTATAAGGAAGAACATTTCCCATGTGGTGTCTGAGAGTTGAAGAGCAAATGTAGACTTAGAAAGCCAAGACAACTGCTTCTCAAAGGATATCTTTCTCCAACCTAGTGCTCTCCAGATGTGTTGGCACTACAATCCCATTTTCCTTTAGTTTCCATGGTCTTTAGCCATGTTGGATGAGAATTGTGGGGGCTGTAGTACTAAGAGTTCTTTAGGTCACAAGGTACGGAAGGACCTTCCAAAAGTTGTTTTGCTCTCTGAGGAAAGGGCCTCAAGCTTTCTTCACATTCCTGTAGCAGCTCATTCTTGATCAAGCTCTGCCACTGAACTATTATGTTCTAAAATTCATTAGGTTCATAGTTAGGGAGCCATAATGGCAGCACACATGCACACTCTAATACAGTAATACCTCGGTTCACGAACGCTTCTGTTCACAAACAATTTGGTTCACGAACAGCACCGTTCGCAAAATTTTGCTTCCGTTTGCGAACTCCACATCGGGTGACGAACATGACCCGCGGCCATTTTCCCTGCTGTGACACGTGGTCATGGCTTCCTGTAAGGAGGGGGACTCTCCCTCCAAACAATAACTGCCTCCCCACCCACCTTCCTGTCCTCCATGCCAGAAGTCGCCTCAAGCAAGGTTAGCGTTCTCTCTCTTCATACTGTACTGTACTGTACTTTGTTTCATATTTTTGTGGTTAAAAAAAAAAATACATATGGTTCAGAACGGATTAACCGTATTTACATTGAACCTTATAGGAAAATTTGATTCGGTTCACAACCAATTCGGTTCATGACCAGAGTCGTGGAACGAATTCAGTTCGTGAACCGAGGTATCACTGTATCAGCATATTCAGGTGAGTCATTTGGTGGATGGGAATTTCACTGACTTTAATACAGTCACATTGTCATTGTTGGTTTTTTCCCCTGCCTGGGCTGGAAATGTTTCCATTTGTGCTTTTAGTATATATTTGTTTGTTTTTTTAACAGCTATTTTTTTAAAAAAATCAAAGGTAGGTATTTGATTACATTCAGCGTTACTTTCCCTTAATATCAAGAAGTCCAACATGGTCGTTTTCCTCCAAAATTGCCATTACTTTCACTCTGTCTACTAAGAATGAAATCAAGGATAATTGATTCCCTTGCGTTTTCTTCCATCCTCTGAAGGAGAAAGTTGCTGGCAAGGCAGGTCAAGAATTTCCTGGAACTACCATGATTGGCAGAATTTGCCTCCCAACAGCTGTCAGAGTAATTCATGTTCCCCATCGCTACTACTTCATGACTCTCTGAAAGATTTGCAGCTGGTTTTAGAAAATATTATCCACTTCTTCTTCTTTGGGTGGTCTGTAGTAAATACCAACAATGGTACCGCTTTCATGTTGTCATCTACTTATTTTAACGCAGATGATCTCAACAATTTCAGTAAGTTCATCCCTTTGGATATTTTTAGTATTTTTAGCTTATAATGTAATTTCCCCTCCCCTTGTATTGCTTCTGTTCCTTTTGAGCAATTTGTATCCTTCAATTGCTGGATTTCATTCATGAGAATAATCCCATAAAGTCTACTTTTATTTTGTTTCCACTACCAAGAGTCATTGTTGGGCAGAGAAAGGAAGGAAGGAAGGAAGGAAGGAAGGAAGGAAGGAAGGAAGGAAGGAAGGAAGGAAGGAAGGAAAGAATTTTGAACAAATCAACCCAGAGTTCTCACTTGAGGCACAAATGACTAGGCTCAAATTATCCTACTTTAGTCACATTACATGAAGACCTAGCTCCCTGAAGAAGACTTGAATGCTGGGAAAGAGAAGAAGAGAACAACCATCAACAAGGTGGGACTCAGTTACAGCAGTGATGAGTGCATCCTTGGAAGACCTGAAAGACTAGGTTAGAGAAAGATACTCCTGGAGAATATCTATGTATGTGGTCACTAAGAGTTGACAATGACTGGATGGCACATAATCAATCCATCAATCATTGTGTAGTAATTTAATCTGAAACTGAGCACATGTCACCTCTGCTGTATTATCCAATTCCAACACTGAAAGTTAGGCAAACAGAATAGCTTACAAGTGCCCTGTTATGTAGTTCACTGTTAATGTTGCAGGTCAGACATGAAGGGTTTGGAGCTGGTTTGGGTGCCAGTCAAAAGGATTACAGTGCATCTTTTCCCAAAATTGAAGGGATACCTTTATGTTTGACTCAGATGAAGAGGCAGAAAGGACTATCGGGACTTGGTTGAAGAGACAAAGTTCTTTTGTGATAACTTTGAGAAGTTTTTACATCATTGGCAAATGTATGCAGTGAATGGTGATGGTTGTGGGGAGAGGTACAGTGGGGCAAAAAAGTATTTAGTCAGCCACCAATTGTGCAAGTTCTCCCACTTAAAAAGATGAGAGAGGCCTGTAATTTTCATCATAGGTATACCTCAACTATGAGAGACAAAATGGGGAAAAAAATCCAGAAAAGCACATTGTCTGATTTTTAAAGAATTTATTTGCAAATCATGGTGGAAAATAAGTATTTGGTCAATATTAAAAGTTCATCTCAATACTTTGTTATATATCCTTTGTTGGCAATGACAGAGGTCAAACGTTTTCTGTAAGTCTTCACAAGGTTTTCACACACTGCTGCTGGTATTTTGGCCCATTCCTCCATGCAGATCTCCTCTAGAGCAGGGATGTTTTGGGGCTGTCGCTGGGCAACACGGACTTTCAACTCCCTCCAAAGGTTTTCCATGGGGTTGAGATCTGGAGACTGGCTAAGCCACTCCAGGACCTTGAAATCCAAAGGTTTTCCATGGGGTTGAGATCTGGAGACTGGCTAGGCCACTCCAGGACCTTGAAATGCTTTTTACGAAGCCACTCCTTCGTTGCCCGGGCGGTGTGTTTGGGATCATTGTCATGCTGAAAGACCCAGCCACGTTTCATCTTCAGTGCCCTTGCTGATGGAAGGAGGTGTTCACTCAAAATCTCACGGCACATGGCCCTATTCATTCTTTCCTTTACACGGATCAGTTGTCCTGGTCCCTTTGCAGAAAAACAGCCCCAAAGCATGATGTTTCCACCCCCATGCTTCACAGTAGGTATGGTGTTCTTTGGATGCAATTCAGCATTGTCTCTCCTCCAAACACGACAAGTTGAGTTTAGACCAAAACGTTCTACTTTGGTTTCATCTGACCATATGACATTCTCCCAATCCTCCTCTGGATCATCCAAATGCTCTCTAGCAAACTTCAGACGGGCCCGGACATGTACTGGCTTAAGCAGGGGGACACGTCTGGCACTGCAGGATTTGAGTCCCTGGCGGCGTGGTGTGTTACTGATGGCGGCCTTTGTTACTTTGGTCCCAGCTCTCTGCAGGTCATTCACTGCATCCCCCCGTGTGGTTCTGGGATTTTTGCTCACCGTTCTTGTGATCATTTTGACCCCACGGGGTGAGATCTTGCGTGGAGCCCCAGATCGAGGGAGATTATCAGTGGTCTTGTATGTCTTCCATTTTCTAATGATTGCTCCCACAGTTGATTTCTTCACACCAAGCTGCTTGCCTATTGCAGATTCAGTCTTCCCAGCCTGGTGCAGGTCTACAATTTTGTTTCTGGTGTCCTTCGACAGCTCTTTGGTCTTGGCCATAGTGGAGTTTGGAGTGTGACTGTTTGAGGTTGTGGACAGGTGTCTTTTATACTGATAACAAGGTCAAACAGGTGCCATTACTACAGGTAACGAGTGGAGGACAGAGGAGCCTCTTAAAGAAGTAGTTACAGGTCTGTGAGAGCCAGACATCTTGCTTGTTTGTAGGTGACCAAATACTTATTTTCCACCGTGATTTGCAAATAAATTCTTTAAAAATCAGACAATTGTGATTTTCTGGATTTTTTCCCCCATTTTGTCTCTCATAGTTGAGGTATACCTATGATGAAAATTACAGGCCTCTCTCATCTTTTTAAGTGGGAGAACTTGCACAATTGGTGGCTGACTAAATACTTTTTTGCCCCACTGTAAATACAGGTAACAAAAGAGCTCATTTTAAGGATTATGGCGGATGAAGTAAGATGGTGGGATCAACGTCTCAATTGCCTTTTGGATGACTCATGAGATTTGGGGTGATGATATTCCATGGACTGACACTTTGATTCTGGATCATAATGATGAGTCTAAAATTCAATCACGCTGCATTACTTAAAATAAACTGAGGAGTACTTACTGCAGGCTTCTATTACATGAACTATAGCAACACATCCTTTTCTCACTGCAATGTCCAGCCAACTGAAGTGAAAGAACAGATGCTAAAGAACATACCAGAGCTTCTGGCTCATCAGTAGTGCCATTTGTTGGTAACTTACAACACTGAGGCATTACTTTTCATTCAACTCTTCTTGCTTCTAAATTCTGCTAAAGTCTCATAGATCTTGTTTGTCAAAGCAAGTATAATATTTAGGCAGGAATAACTTCAGTGGGGGGTATCAAAGCAATGCATCCATTGTTGGGATACACTTGATCATATGATCTTCCATCCTTACCAAAGATCCCCTTTATGCTACTTTTACTGATTTAAGGGCAGCCTTTGATTCAATTCCTCATGAGAGACTATGGAGGAAATCAGCCTCAACATCCATTGATTGTCACCTTCTCAGGCTGATAATTCTGTTACATCAAAATACTACAATGCAGATTGGAGGCAACTGTAATGGTAATTTAACCACCCTCATACCTGTCTTCAGAGGACTAAAACAGGGCTGTATCCTTGTCCCTTTATTGTTCAACTTTTATATAAAGGGCATAATTTTCTAAACCAGATTTCACCCCCCCAGCACTTGCCCACCATCCCATTTCAATGCTCTTTTATGCAGATGATGGGCCAATTTACCTGTAATCCAAGTGCACCTAGCTGCTTTAGCATCCTATTATTCTAGGTCATTTCTTGAAATCAGTTACTCAAAAACTAAGGTTCTAGTTGCACTTTAAGTCCCCTGTCAAATAGAAAATCAACAAAAGACCACATGATCAGGTTAAGGACTACAAGACCTTGGACTTCTAACACTCCACCCACTGGAATAACCAACTGCTCAAAATGTTTTTATGCAATTTCTAGACATTACAGCAATAATTACATTCCTGCACAATAAAACTGTATAAAGCAAAGGTGTTAGGCTTTTTGTTATATGGTGCACAACTTTGTGTTTATAAGGATGCCCCTACTTTAGAAGATGTTCAATCTAATTTCTTGAAAGCCATACTCTGTGTCATTCATGTGTCACTCACTGTAGCCTTCTTTGGCTAGAGCTTGGCTGCATTTCTCTTAGAACCTGTGTGAGACTTTGTCATCTCAAGTTTTGGCTGAAACAGATCCTTTGGGGTGAATGTCTGGTTCACCTCATGCTCCCAGATAGGTTTTCCTCATTTCCGAGGAGGCCAACTGATTCCAATGTAGCACATTGTGGCTTCTCACTCCATGCAATATAATCTCTCAGCCCAAATAAAGCCAAAAGACTATAAATTGTTCAAACTTCAACAGAGAGTTGGGATTTACATCTACAAAATGACAGGGCCAAAATCATCTATCTCCATGGATGATTCCCAGCTACCTCCATAACATCCTACCTATTTCACATAGGAGATTTTTTACCATAGCTCGGATTGGCACTCTACCTATTGGTGGAGACTATAGGCAAGTATACTAGTCTCTCACACAACAAAGACATGTGTTTCAGGTTAGATACAGATGTTGAACCATGTGGAGTCCTTGGTGCTCTCTGAGCTTGGTTGTTTGATTGCAGATGTTTCATTACCTGAGGAGGTAACATCATCAGTGCTAGTGAGTGGGGTTTGCTCCCTGTTTATATACAGTAGCTTGCCCTGCCAGTGTTGTTGGGGGTGTGGTTTTCTCCTTGATAGTTCCTTGATTAGGGTATTGTTTTCTGTTTTATTGTTTTCTGCTTGAATGTTTGTCTGGTGGTAATCCCTGCTTATCTTGGTGTAAGCTGCTGGAAAGGATGTGCTCTGGTCTTTTTGTTTCCTTCTTAGTTTTCTTATTGTCTCTTTTGAATGGTGTGTAAATGTGGTTTATCTCTATGTGTCTATTTTTTGATGTAGCTACAATCAGTAATCCATGTATTGTTGTATCTCCCATTGTACTCCTCATGGTGTTTGGCACTCATAAACCCAATTATCAGAAATTTTAGGCATCTTTCTGATCAAGAAATTAAATCTTCCTTTGCAAGACCTAATTTGGACACCTACTACAAACGTTGCCAAGTTTCTAGCAATAGCCATGGCTTGTAGAAGTCAGGTGATAGCCTCTTCTCATTATTATTTCAACTTTGTTTTTTCCTGTATTTTATATTTTGTATTTGTGTTTTATTGGTCTGGGATTGTAAATAAAATAGGAAAAATAATCTTTCATGATCATTCCTGCAGTTCCTATGTAGCAAAAGGATAATCCTGTTCACACAGCATGCTTATCCTACTGACAGCTGTGTGTATAAAGTAACTGGGTTGTCCACATCTGTGCTCTACTTTCCCAAAGTTCTGCTTATACAGATGTTCTCCCTCAAAAACAACAGAGGGCCCCTTTGGGATGGTGAGGGCTTGATGTGAACATGCTTGCCTACAGAGCAGCAGAAATCTGATGTTTTGCATGGGCCATTTTCAACATATAAGCCATAGTCCATTCATGACATATTTAACCTGGATTGGGACTTCTAGTCCCAATGTCTTCTAAACTCTGGAGTAATGTATCCCCTATTTTTATTTAACTAGGGTATGGAATGTTTCTGAACAAAAGATCTTATTCTCAAGATATAAACTGTGAGAAGAGAAGAGAAGAGAAGAGAAGAGAAGAGAAGAGAAGAGAAGAGAAGAGAAGAGAAGAGAAGAGAGAAGAGAAGAGAGAAGAGAAGAGAAGAGAAGAGAAGAGAAGAGAAGAGAAGAGAAGAGAAGAGAAGTGAAGAGAAGAGAAGAGAAGAGAAGAGAAGAGAAGAGGACTAGTCAAACAGTGTTTGGAAGGCACCTGCTGATACATATTCCATTTCACACATACTTGGCATATACATTTTATAGCTTTATTTTAGAAGATAATTCTTTGACCCCACTTATGGAATACGTTATAGGGCTATGTTTCAGAGAAGGTGAGCGATTTAGGATCTATTATTTCTGAATTCCTTCCAAGCCTTCCTCTTTTAAACATGGGGGAGGGGGAATTACTCTGACCATTATGAACTTGTAACTTAGTGGAAATAGCTAGTTTATTTATTTAAAAAAGACCCTGAAAGTAGAGTAAAGAATTATACTCCCTCTCTTAAGTATACATATGTAGTCCTGTAAAGGAAAAAGCAATGGCAAAAGACCCATAGCATTAGCAACTGGAATGATGTGATCCTTCATTTCTGGTTCATTTTTTAGGTTCCACTGTGACGTGACGTCACTGAACTGCAAATCCCACAGTTTCCACATCTGGATGGGGGAGCCCTGTTGTCTGTTACTGACTGGTACCTCAATGGCTATATTCAAGTGAAAACAGGAAATGTCCATCAGATGGCTCGATGCAACAAACCTTGCTGAGCTTAGAACTGGATTTACACATCAGGAGGTTATAATTGGGACCTTAAGGCAAGAGGTGAGCATTGCAAAACTCCAAATTCTTCTCATCACAGCTTAAGTCTTTGGAATGGAAAGTGTGGGTGTGCTTGCATAGCCTTATCCAAGTAGCATGCCTGAACGGGATGCATTCACACAAGTGAGAGGGATGGGATTTACAATGTCTCAGGTCTTTCGGGTTGAAGAGAAAGGCCTGAAGGAGACATTCTGTATCGCACAGAGTTCTCAAGAAATAAAGCAGTTCAACTTCACTTGGGAATAGACAGCAGCCAAAATGCTTGTTAAATTTGCTTTATAAGCTTATTCATGTCTATTTGGGTAAACATAGTAAACAAAACACTAAGAATTCATATAGCATGCTAAGATCGTTTTCTTAAACTTGGTTTGTTGAATAAGCCTTAATTGACTGTAATTATCTGCTATATTAAGCCATGAATCATGCTTTCCAAGTCACAAGGCTTCTCTGAAAAGCAGGTAAGAACGTCTGTGTAGGATTCTGGTCTGGTTTTAGATGAAATGAAAAATAATTTGATTTGAAGGGATTGTGGATAACATTTGGGGGACCCTGGGCCTTGCTTCTGTTAATATACCCTAACAGAAGTATGGCTTAAATAAAATCGATATTTTCTATTTTCCAAGATCTGTTTATCTCTAGGGCCTTGTGATGGTAAACTGTGGTTTTTGCTTTGCCTTTCTAGCATCTGCCTCCGTACGCCAGCACAGAAATTTTATGGGGATGAAACCTTGAATAAATATCAAATATATTAAACGGGCACAGAAATAATAATATTTAGTGTCACATTGTTTCCAGAGAATTTTTTATTAATATATGGCACTTCAGATAAACTAAACTAAGAGTCTAAACTTTAATCTGATGACCAAATTAGCAAACTCAAAAAAGGAATATTTAATTTGCTAATTTGATATATATATATACAGAGAGAGAGAGACAGAGAGAGAGAGACAGACCAGGGAATAAATATCCAAGCACTCAGTTTTCCTAAAGTCCTTATTTCCTTATTTCCTTCATGTGTTAGATCCAACATACTGTATATCATACCAAGCCAAATTCAGCCCAGAATGTCATTTGTCACGTACGGGCAGTCCTGAGGGCAAACATTGAAAAAGGATGTTCTTCAGTGCTCTGGCAAACTGCTGTATATTAAGACTTACATTCTGCTCGGTAGGCCTGAGGTTATATTGACTGGATCTGAAGTAACTGCACAGAATGACAAATTCCATTTCTGTTTCTAAAACCTTTATAAGTTCCTTCCCTGAGTTAACATGTCCTTCCTTCTATTGACTATACCCTATGTGCTGCAATTCCCAATTTAAGCCTACCAAGTATTCTTAAAACTATTGCCCACAGTCTGTATTTCTCCTCTGTCAATCCTCTATTGTTTTTTCAGAAGCATCAAAACAAGGGGGTTATGATCCCTGAGTAACATGCTGGATCTGCAGACTGAGAAAAAGAGATATGCCTTTTCCAAGAAAGCCTGCCTCTAGAGACCGTTTTTTTCCTTTGGCTGTATTCCTCAAATCAAGAGAGAAACATTTTTCTCTCAAATTATTCTGGCCTGAGCTCATTGGCGTCAGTGGGCCTTCTAGTGAGATGAATGCTTTCAGATTGCAGCCTTGGCATAAAGTGGCAAGTGGCCCTTGAATGCCGGGAAATCTGTCCACCCACCCCAACTGAGGACGCAGCCCTCTGATTCTCCATTGGAGAAGAAGCTGGAAATCCACTGATGTAGCAGTGGCACTCATCCCCCTTTGTTTCTCTAGCATCATTAATTACCGTGTCAAAATGGTTCAGCCCTGCTGGCTGGAATTCCGGAAGTTGTTATCCTAGCCTACCAAACAGACTTATTCAGAGCAGGGTTTCTCATAGACTTTTTCCCATCATGATCGAGAACGGAATACTGGAATCTGGCAAATGTTTCTATAGAGAAGGTTTAGACCAGTGTTTCTCAATCTCAGCAACTTTAAGATGTGTGGACTTCAACTCCCAGAATTCCCCAGCCAGCATGCTGGCTGGGGAATTCTGGGAGTTGAAGTCCACACATCTTAAAGTTGCTGAGATTGAGAAACACTGGTTTAGACTCACTCATGTCTTAGCACCAACTGCTGCCCTGGAGTCACATCCCAGTAACTTCCTGATGAAACAAGTGAAGAAATATTAGTGGCCAGCAAGATGGGTGGATTGGCTGGGATGGACTGGTGATGAAATAAATGGGAAACTATTCCTGTGGCAAGTAGAATGGCCTTGTTTATTTTGGTTGCTGCTCCTGCCTTGTAGGCCAAAGAATTTGGTCAGCTGATTCCTCGGAACTCTTTCATTTCCAAACACATAACTGGTCGAGTAACCTCCTCTGCCTATTGCACAACACTTTCACATGTGTCTATGTGCACCCTTTTCTTTTTAATGCTTGCCTTGATTAAGTGATTGCTTCATGAGGAAACCGAAAGTGTTACTTAAGACAGCCTGCCCAGATCTCTTGGCAGTCCTACCCGTAGAGCTTTGCAACTCTGACTTTTCTTGCTTGGCAAAGTGTCTTCCAAAGCCCTCTGATAATTCGGAGGATTTTTGTATAGGAGAGTTTTCAACCACAAAGGCAGAGAGCATTTCTTTCTAATTTACAATTTCCTTTGCGATGCCAGGAGTCATTCTGATTTAAGATTCCCACTTTTTGTTTGTTTTGAAAAAGCTGAACCGCCTGTGCCACTTCAATCACCTCGGAATCACAGCAGAAAAGGAAAGTGTCACGTTTCTCGCTTTTTGCTGTCATCCTGAGCTTTACCAGCCTTAACCCCCTACCCATGCCCAACAGTTTCAATTTGCTTTGCGTGGGAAATGCAACAAGGCTCACTGGAAGTCACATCTAGCTTGGCTGTTTGTAGACCGACCAAAAGTCAAGAGCAGAAGAACGAAATTGTTTGGTCAATAAATGGGAATTTGTCTTAAGAATGGTCTGGCCAATGGTATCTAATGAAGGTACCTAATGAAGAGTCGATCCCTCTCACTGATAAACTATGCTCTGGACTATCTCGTGGATCTTCGCTGCTTCTTTCCCTGAACAATCTGTTTCTGCATTTGAACATCTACTGTTCTCCTGCCCCTTCTCACTTGTTTAAGAGGGATTAGCCTTGAAATCAAAAGTTGGGCTCCCCACTTGCACAATGTAGCTTTTATTGTTGCCCTCTGTGGTAACTAATCTTTTCATTCTAAACAGAACTGGGTAAAAGACTTACAGTAATTCAGCTGACCATTATTTAGTTCACTAAGAATAGGCTGTGTTATTGTGGACGAGGGTCACTTTTTCTATTTATTTTTTTCTACAGCCAAGGACATCATATGATGTGATGATGTAATGTCATCACCGCTCTCTTTAATCTTTTTTCAGCCCAGTGGGATTTTTGACCCATATTTAAAGGTCCTTTTGTTTTCATAAAAACTACAATGGGTGCATTCAGATTATTTGAGAGTAAAATGTCTATTTAGTTTGCCATGGGGGGAAGACTCAGATGCCACAGCTGTGGCAGTAGTTTATAGTTTGTTCAACTCTGGTTTTTAGGAAGAAGTCTGCCAATAGACCACCATTCTAGAGTTATATTCCATATATCTTTGTCTCCCGGTTTCGGTGCTTATCCTAAGGACCCCAAATAACAGCAAATTCTATAATAAAAAAAAACATATTATTTAAAACATAAGGAACACAGGGCTCACTTTATTCTCTTCCCATGAAATGTTTCAGAGGCTAAAACTCTTAATAACCTGGAGTCGTTGTATTAAGTGGTCAATTCCGTTAGCTTAGTTCTACTTTGACTTGACAAAAGGACTACAGCGTGGTTTTGTTGTATCCTTTTAATAGTTATGAGAGCTATAGTGATGAATGAGCTTAGAATCCACTTAGCAAAAGTGAAATCCAGCTCCAAAATGGAGAAAAAGGTATGAAATGATAGCTCTTAACTTAAATATGACTGGCACTGGCTAATTACTGAGGAGGCTTAGTATCTCGAAGAAACATCCTTGTGATAGGTTAAATATTTGCTTAGAAAAAAGTTTGTTCAGAAACTGAGAATCCCTGGCCTTCCACATGTTCCTTAAACGTAACCCCTAGGGGTTCCTCCAGTGAGGAATGCTGGGAATTGTAGTTTGGCAACATCTAGAGGGCTGTAGACCTCCTGAGAAAAGTCATACAAAGAATGTTGTGGGTGCAATTCTTTAAACATAGATATATATTTAAGCCATTGTGGCTTTTCTGAGTGTTTGTATAGATGGTGGCAGTTATATGTATGGTTATAAAAATAAGAACACAAATACAGATTTCTACTTTGGAGCATTTATTCTAATAACAATAAGGTAAAGGAGAAAAGAGAGAAGTAAAGAAAATACCAAAGGAGAATGAGATTGGATCCAGCTACTGTTGATTTACCAGGGGTTTACTGAATAAACTGTAATTAGCTTTGCATAACATGATATCACAAGCCATGGTTTACCAATCTCAAAGGATGGGTCTACACAAAACAAGCAAAGCACATGTTAGCTTAATGTGGTGTGTGCAACTAGTAAGTAACTAAAGACAGTTGCAAGTGAAGCTTTCGTTTCTGTTGAATGATTAAATGAACTGAAAAACAACCAGCGGATGTTTTGCAACCTGCCTGATATTTCTCCCATTCTGAGCTCAGTTAAAACACTTCGTTCTTCAGTTCTATTTTTCCTTCTTCTCCTTCTCCTTCCAGAAGCCTGCTGCATTCTTCCTTGCTCTCTGCACCTCTTTTCTTACTATGCAAGTTTGAGTATGGAAAGCCATAACAGACTCACAGCAGAGGCTTGGCGGGGCTTGCTTTTATTTAATTCATGGCACGCTATCTACGATTATGAAGCAGGCTCTAACTTTGGATTGTGTTTCTCTGAGAAGGGCAACCTAATCATGAACTCCTATTATCCTCTTTGGCTTGGCACTTTTGCTTCTGTTTGAATTCTGATAAACCCAATGTTTGTGCAGGCAGCTAGCTTTCCAGCAGTACACAAAACCCAGCTTTACTGAGCACAGTAAGATCCATGCTGTGATTATCCTGATACTAATCACTGCGGGCCAAAACACGCAGATCCTTAAGTGCACTTAAAGCCCTTATCCAGGTTTTTCTGTGGATTAGTTGCTGCCATTATTTATTTCATTTATTTAGCCCCCCCCCCCCCATTTTTATACTGCTGCCTCACAAGACCCAGGGCCACATACGAAACAATAAGATAATAGAAGCCCTCAATCCTTACTGCTAAAAGTAACATAGAATCCATACACTCAAAACATACCCCTATAGGTTGCCCAGAGAAAAACACTGGGTATCAAATGCCCATTTAAGGTTTTCAGCAAGGATTTCAGTGCCTTATGGATGCCAGAAGAACACGGCTCAAACTTACCTCCAGCAGTAGCATATTCTATAGAGCTGGGGCCACCACAGGGAAGGCCTGCTATTCAAGTCTTCAAGATTCAAGTCTTAGCAGAACTCAGACTGACCACTCCTACAGTCCCAGCAGCCAAAAATCAGACTTCCCTTCCCACAGACTGGCAGGGGACAGATGAGCTAAGAAACATCTCTCAAAGAGTTTTGAGGGTGACATTTATTGGGAGAAAGAATAAGGCTATAATTCAAGAATCTGAGCCAGTGCTTTACCTTCAGATAAGGTACATATTTATGATCATGGAAGGTGGCAGAATTCCTTAAGGCGTTTCTCTCACTTTTACCATGGAGGGCCTGGAAGGAATAGGGGACAAGGATGGTTGGTTTTGTAAAGATGGGGCAGTTTGCATCTGCTTGTTGTTGTGATAACCATCAGCCTCATTATTGGTTTGAGAACAGACTCTCACAATTACCACTTAGCAGCATTTCTATGCCTTTTATGATAGTGATCAGAATTCTCCAAACTGACGCCCACCAAAAAGCTTGGGATTGAAACTCTCAGAATTCCCAGCCACACCTGAAAGGGCCACCAGATTGGAGAAAGCTGCTATAGATATTTAGGATATAACAAAGACGTGGCCGTTCACAAGCAAGTAAGCTTTCCAACAGGTGTTGTTTGAGAACAAGTCTCAATTACTATGCATCCCAATGTTATGCCTAATCCAGATCCCATAGCCCAAGGATGCACAAATTTTGATGAACCAAAAGACCATATCTGGTCTCCAAATGGTGCACTTTAACAACTGGGCAGGACTAGGACAAGCTACATTTGAGTGAATTCAAATTAAATTAAATTAAATACAGTTAATATAATTAACCTCCATGCCCTTAATATTTCCCATTCCCATCCTAATAAAGTGAAATGTCCTTCAAATCAAGAGTAGCAAACTGATTTGCCATTCCCTTCTTTGGGAATGTGTGTGTTCACTTCTTGGATTAGCCTATTCCCTGGATATCGCCCATCCAAATACTACTCAAACCCAATGATGCTTAGCTTCTGAGCCCAGTGTAGTCAGCGCTGCCATCTGCTGAAGCTCCATCCCATTAAATATTGCAGTTCAGAAACAACGTTTAGAGGGGTTCTCAGAAGCTAAGGTACTGAGGCTGCCAATTATACACCCCCAATCTAGCTCATGAAATGGCCAACTTCCAGAATCCCTACTGAAGGGTTATGCCCTCAGAATTTCCCCCTACCTTACACTACTTCCTAAATTATGTGCTATATGTTACCTTCCTTCTGAAATTTTTGAGTCAGGATGCTAGAAGCAGTAAGGGAATGGCTAGATGGGCATAATGTAGAGGAAATAGGGAATAGCCTTGAAGGACAGGAGGAAGAGGCGCTACCAAGGCAACAGTCAGATAAGAGGTGCTTGAGCCCAGGCCAAGAAAAGAACTTGAGAAAATGTTTCAGACAAGCCTCTCTCTAGTTCACATGAAGATAAAGGGAGGGAAGGAGGAACACATTCAGATTTGAAATATTCTATTACTCTTCTATTGCTACTGTAGCTGTTACAATAAAAGTAGTCCTGACCCATATGGAATTGGTTTCTTAGTCTGGTCTAACTTGTAGGGCTGACACATAACTAACCAGCCCTATATGCATCTCTTTTAATTTCCACCATTACACATGTGATAAGAACAGTCTTCTCTTCCTCACAGAGACTTTACGTGTGCTCGAAAGGGAGAGCATGATTCACCACTGGTTTCTTTTTAATTTAAATTTAATTGTGCCTTGTGTTCTCCCATTAAGCAATGCTCAGGATCTCTCTAAGGAATGTAAGGTAGCTCTGAATCATTGTTTTCCCTCCATGTATAATTGTCTTCAACATGCAATAGCTTGCTCTTATAGTTGCTACTGTTTGTTACATATCCAACAGTAATATTCCCAAGCTTGTTGCCTAATTGTGAGAGGTACCTACATTAGCAGATAAGAGGTTGTTTCACTGGAAACAGTACCTGAGTCCTGCCACCTTCAACAGGTATGGTTGGGCATGAGGTCCTCCTAATCTTGGATTCCTCATTCTTGCCTTGTTCAAGGTTGAGCAAAAGTTCAGAAAGAAATGTATTTGAACAGTTCCTGTGGCATATCATTAACCTACTGCTCTCTGAGTTTTTTCAGTCTGGGCCATGTTGCTTTCTAGTGGATTTTCTTTCTTTCTGAAGGGGAAAATAATCAACATGTATGCACATACACATGCACAGATACACACACACACATATACAGAGATGCACACTGAGTTTGTCCTTCAGTGGGAGATGGTTGGAGAGAGAGAACTCTCAAGCAGCTTGTCCCCTTTAATATATTTCCCCCATATGTGACTTTCCCATAGGGCTAAATATTTGGACTTCTTGTATACTTTGAAAACTCCCTTGCCAATTGTGAGAACAGCTCCAAAACAAACAAGTGGTTTATAGGCTCATTGTCAACAAGCAGGTCAGATTTTTTAGCCTCGTTGACCCTATTCTAGTGTCAGTGGAACACTTATTTTCTCTTGGAACAGTAAAAGAACTGACTCATCAGAAAAGGCCAGGAGGAAAAAGATCAAGCAGATGGAGAAGAGCTGCTCTCAGCATTAGGAATTTGTTGTCATTCCAGCTCATTTTAAGGGAAGGAGGAAAAGTTTAATTTTCTATTGTTTTCCAAATGGAATGAAGTCTTCTCACTGTGTGTGGCTCTCCTGTTCATAGCAAGGCAACTGGTGTGGCCAAAGAGTCTAGGATCAGAAATCAGAACCAGACTTTCAGCACAATCGATAGGCAAAAGCTCCAGTGAATTCCAGTCCTGGGGCTGGGACAGGAAGCTCATTATCGGCTACCAAAGGTCTGAGGTCTGAACAGCAAGACTGTCAGGGCACCATTGAAATGTTTAGGACTGGAACCAAATGCCAGTTATTTCACAGTTATTGGAGGCAGGGGGAAGCATGTGATTCTTGGGATACTGTTGAACTACAGCTGCTAGCCTCCCTCACCGGGGCTTCTGGGGGTTGTAGTTCCTTACTGTCTTGAGAGCCACACGTTCCCTACCAGATCCAAAGCAGGAAAAGAGCTTCAGATCTGGCATGAATGCTTCTGACAGATACAAAAAGCTTGCCTGCCCCAGATCTGAAACCCCTTTCCTGTTTCAGAGCCAGAGAGCTGCCCATCCCTCTTGCCTACCCTGCTCCAGAGCCCGGAGGAAACAGCCTTATTTTTTATTTAGAAACTATTTACACGGTCAACAACACTGACAGTTTCCCAGAAAAGGAACATTCTGAATTCTGTGGGAGCTGGTGGCTGTATAATAAAAGATCTGAACTGAATGGAATCGTCAGTTGAAGCTCATAAAAAAGGACAAATAAACAGGGTTCCTGCTTGATGCTTGAGACACGTGTATTTCAGCTTTTAAAGGAATGTATAGCGTTTGAGATCCAGTTTCTTAATGGATCAGTGTCTTATTGCAAGGCAAAGGTCAAATGAGGTAGTGGCCTTTCCCCCATTTCTCTCCTGCTCAGTGGCACTCCTTTTGGAGCAAACATCTTCCAAGGTCGATGCTGTGCAATTTCTAAGAAGGTTTAGGCTGTGGCTGTACTGTGATGGTAGAGTAATGCTCCGTGGTTGGTAAATAGCTGGGAGGCCTCTTTATAGGTTTAGTGTCAGGAGTATTGAGGATTTACAGTCCACACCAGGTGAAAAGCTCCTCATTTGCCCAATGAATACACAAAAGGAATTTTATAAGGATAAAGTCCACTGTGTGGTTTGTAGAATGCCTGTGGGGAAAGTTTAATACCAGCGTGTTTTCTGAAAGCGAAGAGTGGAATGCTTTGCCTTTCAGACGAGAAACATTTATTAGAACCAGAGAGTTGGGAGGGATCTTAGAGGACTTCTAGTCCAACCCTCTGCTAAGTGCAGATCCACTAGAGCAGTGTTTCTCAACCTTGGCAGCTTTAAGATGTGTGGACTTCAACTCCCAGAATTCCCCAGCCAGCTGGCTGGGGAATTCTGGGAGTTGAAGTCCACACATCTTAAAGCTGCCAAGGTTGAGAAACACTGCACTAGAGCTTCTCTGGCAGATGACAATCTAGCCTCTGTTTGAAGACCATTAGCGGGGATGGTATAGTGAACCCTGAAGTGTGCAGGGGGCTGGACTTGAACACCTCTTAAATCTCTTCCATCTCTATGATTCTCTGTGGCAGCCTGTTCCCCCAGCTGTCATGACATTCCTCCTGATCTCTGTCCTGAACCTGCTTATTATTGCAGTCAAAACGGTAACTTTAACTTCTTATTTATTTCATTGCATTCAACTTACACCTTTTGTCAGAGGATACTCTCTCCCCACCCTCCTGCACCGTACCCCACCCCCATTCATGGGTTGCCACAGTGATACATCTTTCAGCTGTGAACGACTGTCGGAGGCATTAAGGCAAGAAGTTCGTAAAAATCTGAAATAAATTTGATGAATCTGCATCTGGGCATCGCTGCTACAGGGGCAAAGGATGAAATGCACTTTGTGGAGTTGTGACTCAAACACTACCCTTCCTGAGCTTGCATTACATGTAAGTGGCAGAGCTTGCATCTTGATGTCGTGACAAACGTTTCAGCGTTTTCATGAATCATGGCTTGTGGCAGATCTGCTAAAAATCTCTAGATTTTATTTGGTAAGCTGGGCCTTTAGCACTTCCATTTTACAAAATATAAGTTGCAGAAGGAAGTGACAAATACACATTTACAGTACTTATTTCCATCTTAAGAGCCAGGTCCAGCCCATAAAACATTTAGATTCTGAATGTAAATATAGGAATAATCGATTCAAATGTTGGCTAGCTACAAAGATCTCTGCCTAGCTCCAGAAGAAGACGGCCACTCAGCTGTCTGCTTGCTTCTGAGGATTTCTGGTGAATAAGGATTATTTAATGTATGAAGCTGGAAGGAAATTTTAAACTGCGATGCTATTGGTACCTTTTTTATTTATTTGATTTTTATCCCACCATTATTTTTGGTCGACTCAAGGTGGTGTATGTACACAATGCTCTTGTCTCCTATTTTCCCACAACAACCCTGTGAGGTGAGTTGAAAGAGAGTGTCTGGTCAAGTCACCCAACCAGATTTCATGACTGAGGGAGGACTAGAATTCATGGTCTCTCAGTTTCTAGCCCAGCACTTAGCCATGTCACCAAACTTGCTCTATGAGATATGATTTCACCCTTCTGAGGGCAAATTGAATATTTATTTATTTGGTTATTCATTTATTCAATTTCTAAAGCCAGCCATCTCACCTAAGTGATTCTGGCTTATAACAATGAAAACAACATCCAAAGCATAAACACATTAAAAGCAAACAATAGGTAAGTTTGGCTTAGCCAAAAGCTGTCAGTACAGTGATACAGAAGCTAATTTACTGCATGCACCTTGCAAGTGTTCTGTGCTGCCTATAGAAAATATGCGATATAATATAGCCTTAGATCCTTTAATAGTGTTGTATGATTATTTAGAATATGAAGATTTGGGAATGATATTCAAACAATGTGAAGAAAGCGCCATGGCAGGTATACAAGATATAGAGAGGGGAAAAAAACCATGTTTGTCTTTTTAAAGTATGGTATGTCCAGAGGTATTAGGGTGGGGTTGACACATGTATGATGACATCATCATTTTGACATCATCATGGCTCGTTAAAGCCACTGTTGGGTATCACTTCAGTTCTGAAACTGAAGGAGCCAATTTGACAGCACCTTCTAGAGAAGATGGAGTTTATTCTGGTGCTCTAGAATGAAATGCAAAAAACACACAAACTTCAATCGTATACAAACACATACTTTTATTAACTAATGGTTTTAACTTGCATTATTCTCCTAAGGGGACTAAAATGCTTCATCTGGAGCTTTTTAAAGAAGCAACCTCTTAATTTTCAAGGGCTTTGTTCTACCAAGTGAATAATAAATGAATGGCTAGTGAAGAGAAATTATGTTAGCCAGAAATGCATTGAAGCTTTCTGGGATGCCAAGAGACCTATTTTTATTTTGACTTTCAACAGTGAAGAATCTAAAAGGTCCAATTATCTTCTACCAGTACATTGAAATCTTGGATTTTAGTTCGATATCAATTGCACTGGTTGCCATTCCCAGACCCACCTGAAATCTAACGAGAAGCATTGGCTGTTAAAAGCAATTCCCTCACCTTGTCAACAGGCCATGCTTATTTGCTTATGAAAGTTGGCCCTAAGCAAAAAGAATAATTAAAATATTAAAGTGCCAGAGTTGGTTTGGAAGCTTTTGAGTCATCATAACATTGGGCTTTATTCAGCCTCACTTACTTAGGCATGCAGTATCACGCAACCAAGCTGCCTTAGAAAACCTTGTGGTAAAAATTCCAATCAAGAGAAATGGGCAAATTTTAGGATCTAATATCTTGTACTATAAAATACATTGCCAGTATGGATGAAGCGAATGTGTAGTGAGGCATTGCTTTGGTTTTTTTAACTGTCTCTAAAATTTGGCAGGTAAAAATTTCTGAAAGAGTGATGTGAGATGCTCTATGGGCTAATACTGTCCTTGGGCTTCAGTGAAAGGCTCTGTCTTTTCCCGCTTCCTTCTGAATATTCACCTTTAACTCGATTCTTGCTCTGGACTGACATGCATTTAAGTATATGTTGACAAACTTCCATCTCTTTCCACTTGCATCTCTCCCTCTGTTTCCCTTCTTGTTGTCCAACTTTGAATCTTACTGGAAGGGGGGATTGATGTTCACCACCTTGTGCAGCAGCTCCAACAACTGTACTTTAACAATGACACCCCTCTTTTTTCCCCCAACCTACCCCAAACCCCACAGGAAGCGCTGACTGATTAGGCAACACAAAACCTCCTGAGATACTGAGCAAAAGAAAGAGGGAGGATCAAAAAGCAGTGGACAGTTTTCTTCTGCAGCATCTGGTGTGTGTGTGTGCCTGCTAAACCTGGATTAATGGGCTGTATGAACCTGTTCCAAAATATCAAGTCCCAAGAGCAAGAACAGTAAAAATGGCAAGTTTTCAAATCTGGCTTATGACATCATCATCATCATCATCATCATCATCATCATCGTGGCGGCTCCGGGTAGTCACATGAATCATAGTGTTTTAAAGTAAACTCCAGGCAATGGATATTTGTAACATTTACACCTGGAGCCTGCACAGCTGGCTCACATCTTTATTTCTGCCTTGGTGCTCCCCTTTGAGATGTTGCTAGTGTACAACAAATCCACTAAATCTCCGGGTTCACTCTGGAGTGGCTCTGTATCTCATACTTTAGATTGGACAGATGGCACATTTAACACATTTGGGTTCTCTCTGGCTTACATAATACATGGGTGAAACTTCAATAAATAGCACAGCATAGAAACATCACCTGATTTGCACAGCCTGGCACATTTTTGGCAAATTACCAGTTTACCATTAAATATTAGATTTCAGGGTAGATATCCATCTTCCTTTCCCCTTATGGTCTTGCTTCTCTTACAGAGAAGTTGCCTTTTGCCAATAGTCAAACAGAACAAGGATTGGCTAAGTATTAATAAAGCATTAGCTACAGTAAATCAGATTGCTTTGACATATCACTGAAATAAGTAAATCCAGAGTGACTTTTGTGCTCTGAGGCATAGTACAAAGGGCAGGCTGAGGAAGATATTTGCTGTTCTCTTGGTGGTTAAAGGTAGCTCTTTCATTTGGCAATCCTTCTTGTGCGGTGGCTTGACATGCATGTTTCTCAGGTATGAAATATGGATCTCAAGGGGAAAATAGCTTGTCGTGAGCTTGATGGAAGAAGAAAGTTGGTGAGGAATCAGAGGACACAGAGGCTGGATTCCCACATCACATGAAGCCATGGCTTATTTTCCCATGGTTTTCTGAATAAACCAACATTGAACAGGTTCATACAACCTGCTGAGCATTACACCAAATAAATTCCATTACGACTTGGCATAACTGACTTAGAAGGAGGAAGTGGTGCGATGTATGAACACAAGGCACTTCCACGTATGACTTCGGCATTGCTCTCTTGCGTTCTCACACCCTTGGGCCATCATGTTGCCATTTAAGTTGCTTGAGTTCCCTGAGACTTGAGGCCTAGCAGCTCTTCCATTGGTCAAAAGTCCTACCAATGTCCCCTTTTTGACTCTTGGTTCTCCCCCTACCCTCTGGGCTATGGAGCCCTTGCACCAGACACTGGGGCTTCTTGTAACTAGACAATTTTCCTGTATTTTTTTCTTTGAGGGAATGCCCAGGGTGCTGACAAAAGACTGGCAAGAGGGCTTGTTGGCCCCGGTGATTCTTTCAACTACAATTGCAGGGCATTGCAAGGATGGCTCTGAGGGTTTGAGTTACATGTCAAAATACATCTTCCTCAAGAGAGGAAGCCTTTTAGTTTATTGCCACTCAAGACAGAAGAGCATTTTGCCTTCTCCGGTACTACTTTTGTTACTTACTACGATTATGCTTAAAATAGGAGATAATGCCATGCCACTCTAACCGTGGCAGTTTTCCAGCTACATTATCAAAAAGGAAACACTTTTATCTGCAATGAAACTTTCTTTAGTATTCACATCAAGCCTTCGAAAGGCACATTTTATGCTCAATATGTTACATATCGCACAACTTACAATGAAAAGTAGAACCTAGTGCACAGTTATGTCATGGGAAGGAAATACTGTATGTTTAGAAGACAGTTGTTAGACTAAAATCCAAAAGGCCTTTCTTCTTTAACTCTGGCCTTTAACTTTCATGGAGTAGAGGTATTATTGTGGAGGTATGCTTCTACTAATTAACTAGAAACTCTTTCTTTTTAATCTGAGTTCTGAAAAAAAAATTGAGCGGGCGATTGAAATGGCACAATTCCTCATCTTTAAGCTAAGTGACTTCTGGAAGCAGGTCCCACTTGGGCATTTTGAACAAGAAGCTTTCAGATTGTTCAACTGACTCTGGCTGTTACCTAACCTAAATGTATTTATTTTTTTTAATCCTGGAAGCTTTTATACTTCTGCTCATTCAAGGATCAAAAGGTTGTTGTGAAATAACAGAGAACAAAAACTCTTTGTACAAACAATAGCTTTGCAGACTGTTGGAGGCAGAAGGGTAGCACTGCCATTTCCCACACAGTACATTAATTATTCTGTTTTCCTCTAACCTACCATAAATGGCTGTTTCGTTGATATTTGGACTACTACAGATAATACCTGAGGAAACTGATGTATTCTCAGGAGTACAACCAGGATTGCTGCAGTTAAAAGCATGTATTCTGAGTGCTTCTTCCATATCTGTAGCCATTTTGTTTTTAATCTTAATATACGTTGCTGGTAAATGTTTTTAAGTTATGCGCTCATAGATACCTCTGTAATGTTATTTTGTCTGCCAACAATGGACTCTTCACATGCTTCAGCCTTTTCCTCTCTCTACTTTCCTAAACTTTCTGGCTCACGAACTATTTTGACCCAGTCAGGTCAAATTTTGGCTTTCTATTAATGCACATCTGACGTGCCCAATTGGAGGCCTCAGGCTCAAGCTTTGACTGCAGCCTCCAGAGGTTGTTATTATAAAATGTTGTTATAAGGCTGTCATTTTTAAGGTAAGAGGGGAGATTGTTAACTACCTGACCTGAGTGTAATTGTGTTCGTTACATTTATTTGAAGTAAATATAAATATCAATGACAGGAAATTTAGTTTTTGACCTTACTGTATCCACCTTTCGGGGAGTATAGCTGCTGGCAAGCCCTCAGAAGCATCTTCAGGTGTGTGGTGTGTCAAAAAAGTCAAGATGGCATGACAGTGTGATCAAGGCCACAACCTTGACTATTTTTAAACGCCCCCCCCCGATTCATTTCTCCACTGACATACATATCATTGTGCTGCAAATGAAGTGAAAAATAGGACCAAATATTTCTTTCTCCTACTCCATCTGCTCTTCATTTCTCACTTATTTCTGACCTGAAAAGCAAATCAAGGATTCTACTTAAAAAAACAAAACAAAAACGAGTAGTCAGATTCAAATCTTGTCCAGAATTTGGTAGGGGTAGAGAAATTCAGTGGTAGAAATTCTCCTGCCACTAAACGAATGAATGATGGGGAAAGTTTTACTGGTCTTTATTATTTGAAGGGGTTATGTGGCTGCCCCACATGATCTAATAGGGTGGACACGCTTTGGGTCCCTTCCTTGAAAGAGGGTCATCTGATAGGGCCCGAAAACGTGCCATTTCTGTAGCAGCAACTGCCTTTTGGAATGGTCTCTTCCCCCCTCTCCTGCCCCAAGTCTTGGTTGGCCCTGACCTTGCTGGCTTTTAAAACATGGCTATTCCCTGAGGGGATGGGGCCAGGATGAGTCAAGTCCCCATGGGAAGAGGGCATGAATGTCAGCCAGGTCACCTATTATTGATTTTTATTGATTGCTGTTTATATCTTAGACATTTTTTTTTCTTGTAAACCACCTGGGCAGCCATATGCATTCTCATCATCATCATCATTGCTGAAAGCAAGCGACGATTAAAAGATTAGACTGCTTCCTAGATCTGTATGAGGCAGCTTTAAAGTGTTTAGGTGTTTAAAGCCACAAGGGCAAATGGTTTGCCTCCCCTCACAGAAGCGAAGAGCTGAGGAGATTTGCTTTCACAAGGCACCTCAGCCTTATCTGACAGCCTCTTAGCCTTCACTGGCATCTGCAAAGCTGTCAGTGTTGGGAGAGATTTCTGCATGAACGCAGCGTCTGCGCAGAATCGCTCTTCCAGCTCTCGCAAGCGCAGGAAGAGGTTGCAGAGGAGAGCAAAACAGGCCAAAATGAAGCAAAATGGCCGCATTGCTCTTTGAAGTCAGGCAGCCAGATTGCTTCACAAGGAGTTCTCTTTCAAACCTTGGAAGCAAAGCATCCCCTTTATAATTACATAATTATAATTAATTATAAGCTTTATAATGATAGAAACTGCCCTCTGCCCTTAAAGCAAATTTAAAGGTCAACAGCATGACAGGACATAACAGTGTGTACAAAGTTGAAGTGAGTTTGCATAAACTAGAGAAATTTCCCTACCTTAATCAAAAAATGCGCGCACACACACACACAATATACACATACATACACACCCACTACAATTAATAACACATAATAACAAAACTATACATAAACTATAGCTCTACTATAGAAAATTGCTACATGTGTAAAAGAAGAAACTTAAGCAAAACTAACCTAAAAAGAACCAAAAGAGAGGAAAAAAAATGAGACCAAACAAAGCAAACTTTTAAGAAGTTCCACATTTTGAAACACTGCCACTTCATTCCAAAAATCTCATTATGTTTTTGTACAGATAATTACCCTTCATTTAATGTGGACCATAGGAAATCACACTGTCCAATCAAGATACAGTTATTTCTCCTAGAAATTCAGCCAACAGGAAGTTGAGGAAAGAGTGAAGTAGCTTCTCGCTACTCTATTTTTCTCTGTAAAATCAAGCCTGTCCTGAAGCCTCCTCCATTATAAAGGTCTGCCAAGGTCCTCAAGCATGCCATGATCCTTCTGCTACATCTCCTCCTTGTGGGTACCCCTGTTTTATATCCAGAGGCAGAGATCAATCTGGTAAGTAATGACTGCCATAATAATGATATGGAGGTCTCCAAACTACAAATAACCTTCATTTTGTCAGAAAACGACAGACACGGGTTCGGTTATCCAGTAGACAGAAGTTTTTATTGGGCACGTTTGCAAAGGTGGGTCCCTCCCGCAGCAATGGAGGAACCCCGAAGCAAGGTCTGACAGGTTTTTATACCCCCTATCTGTCCTCCCCCTCCTACGAGGGCTTGGCTCACAATCTCACCTTTTTTACCGCCCCGGAGCGCCGCTAATTAACCGCAAAACCGCAGACATTCCACTTTCCGAATCCAATCAGCGCAATACACATTCCAATCCCCACTTGACCCGACAGCCGCCCCCTGCCGTTTCTCTTCACTCTGGTGCGAACGTGCCTCTTGCCTGCAGTCTTTCCTCCCTCCTGCCGTCCCTCTCCACTCTGGTGCGAGTGTGCCTTCTGCCCATCCTCCCTCCTGCCGTCCCCCCAAGGCTGCCCCATGGTGCACCGCGCTCTCCCCTAGCAAACATGGTTCGTTTGAGGCCCTCACTTCTCCCTGCCTTCTCACAATCCCCCCTTTTTCTTTTCACGCCTCTGTTGGGCCTCAAACCTGGCTAACAGGATTGCTCCCTCGTCCCGGACCCGGGGCTTCACACACTGGGACAGGTAATTCCCACAAGCAGGGAGGCATTGCATTAAGCAACATACTAGGACCAGTAAGGCAATGAAGCCAATGGCTAGTACAGAAAGTTGTTTTAACCAAGCAAAGTTAGGTAACCAACTAGTGAGCCACGACCAATTCCATCCCTCTGGATCCTCGGATATGCGAGAGGCTAAGGTCTTCAACTTGGCTAGTTTTGCTTCAATATAATTCTCATTGTTGGTTAGGTTAAAGCAACAAAGACCTTGAAAAGATTCACAGCCTTGTCCTGCCCTTAATAGGAGATAGTCTATAGCTATCCGATTTTGAATGACCGCCCTCCTGATCTCAGTGACTTCTTCAGTGAGGGCTGCAATGAGAGAGGATGTAAGGTTGACACTTTTAGCCAGGAGGCAGGCCACCTTCCTTAGGTCCAGATAAGTTCTTCCGCTTAGTGCAGGAACCCCTACTAAGGAGAGGGCCAGAGCCATGGCTTCTGTTTTGGACAAGAGTGTCACATCACTCTCACAATCAGATGGCAGCTCCCTTTTTCTTTTTCTTTTGATGGGTGCGCTTGCATTGGAGGCAGGGCATATAGAGAGGTCAGGCGCCCTATGGCACAAGGGCCCCCTGAACTATAGGCTGGAACATAGGTGTAAGCTTCATGTCCACATAACAAAAAGAAACCTTTAGGTAGGTATAGAGGGGTTGAGGCGTAAGGGATATTATAGACCCCTCCACAAGTGAAAGCAGGACCTTTTGAGGGCAATGGGGGGGTACGGTTCTGGGTATTGTTGAAATATATACATTGAGTTGCATTGGTTATCCCCAAGAGATTTAGAGCCATTTGCCTTTGATTAGTCCAGGGTCTTGGTATGGGAGAAGACCCAAAATGATAGAACATCCCCCCCCCCACGGGGATCATCCCCAGTGATCAAAGCTGTCTGTGCCAATTCTACGCCTTTATGTTGGTCATCTCCTCCCCTGCCTTAGTTCAGTTCCTTTTAAGTTTTACTTTGAGTCCGTCTCCCGGTTGGGCAGTCCATGGTCGGGGGTCGGGAGCTCGCTTAACCCGATGGTAGTGGGTCCAACCCCCTGTCAGGTCCGAACCGCTGATTCAGTTGTCAGGAGAACTTGGTATGGTCCCTCCCAAGACGGCTTCAGCTTCTCATCCTTCCACGTCTTTATCAGGACCCAATCCTCTGGCTTGTGGGGGTGTTGGTCTTTCAGCAAGGGGGCCGTTGAGCGAGGAGTCCCTGTTTTCTTAGAGACAAGAGAGATTGTGACAGTACCAAGAGATACTTTCTCAGGAAGGCATCCTTTAGCTCGGGGATAGGCTCTCCCATTGGAGCCAGGAAAGGTCTTCCCATCATCAGCTCGAATGGGGAGACCCCCACATCCTTGCGAGGGGCTGTCCGCATTCGAAGCAGGGCAACCGGAAGTGTCTTTGTCCAAGGTAGCCCTGTTTCCAATCCCAGTTTGGTGAGATGTTGCTTCAACACCCCGTTGGCCCTTCCCACTTTCCTACTGGAGTCAGGATGCCAAGGGGTGTGGAGTTCCCATCGAACCCCCAGGCTCCAGTACCACGGCTTTACAGTGTCTATCAAAGCCTGCACCCCCAGTGAGACCCTTCGTGCAGTTTCTCCACCATCCCCCTCATGTCAGCACGGCTCACTACTGGGGTCCCCTCAATTGTAACCCAATGACCTGCTTCCTCCCTGCAACCTTCCCTTTCCAGCAGCTGTGAGTAAACCCCGTTCCAGCCAAATTTTCCCAAAAGTGTGCACTACTCCCCAGGCGTATCGTGAGTCTGTGTAGACGGTGAGGGACACTCCCTTTCCCAACTCTAGTGCCCGTTTCAAAGCGTGCACTTCACACAGCTGAGCCGACCAGTCCGCTGGTAGTGCCCCCTTCTCTATTGTCTCTCCCTCCGCCGTCACTATCGCATATCCTGACTTCCTTTGTCCCTGCTCTACTCGGCTAGACCCATCCACAAACCAGACCTCACCCTCCTCCAGCGGGACCTCCTGCAGGTCCTCCCGGGTCTTTGTTTGCAGCTGCAACAGGGTGGAGCACTCGTGCTCCGCCGGCTCCCATTCTTTCCGCTCCCCCGCAAGAAAGTCCGCTGGGTTCAAATTCCTGTCTGTTCCTACCACCACATCAGGACTTATCCGGAGAACTGTCTCATATTTCAACATCCTTCCTTCTGTCATCCAAGCAGCCGCCTGCTGACTAAGCACACTTAAGATCTGATGGGTTGAATGGACAATCACGGGGCTCCCAAAAGTGAGTTTTGTCCCTTCTGTCACTAGCACAGCAGCGGCAGCCACTGCCTGCACACAAGTCGGCCATCCCCTCACCACTGGTTCTAGGGCTTTGCTCAGGAAGGCCACTGGTTGATATTTCCCAGCCCGTCTCTGAGTCAGCACTCCAATGGCAGTTCCCCCATGGGCTGTAACGTATAGGTGAAAGGGGGGGCCAAGTTCGGTAGAGCCAGAGCCGGGGCCGTCACCAGGCTCCTTCGTAATTCTCCCCACTTCTCTGTGTCCCCGTCTGTCCATTCTACCCTGTCAGATGATCCTTTCAACTTCTCATACAGAAACTGAGCCTTGCTCATGTACTCATCTATCCATAGCCGGCAATATCCTACTAGACCCAGAAACCGCCGCACCTCCGTTTTAGTATGAGGGGGCTTCAACTGCATTATCCCCTGTATCCGAGAAGGATCAATCAACTTCTCGCCCTTCCGGAGTACATGTTCTAAATACTTGAACTCCCTTTCCACAAATTGGACCTTCCCTTTTGACACCTTCAATCCTTCCTCAGCCAACCAGTTCAATAAAGCCACTGAGTCTTCTCTCACCTTTACTTCCTTCTCTCCAGACACCAACAAATCATCCACATACTGCAGCACCCGAGAACCCCCAGGGGCCCGGAACCCCTGGAGTTTCTCTTCCAATGCCTGTCCAAACAAGAGGGGGCTCTCGGTGTACCTCTGGGGCAGCACCATCCATCTCAGTTGTTGCTTCAGCCCACGCCTCCCATCCCGGGACAGCGGGTATTGGGCTTGCCGCAAACCCGTCACCCCTGGTTTCAAGGGGATGCTAATTGGGGCGATGCGAAACCGACCCGCCCCCCCCTCCCCTGCCCATACCTCAGGGTTCACAACCTCCACGTCCGCCTCTCGCAACAAACACATCCTTTCTGCCTGTTCCACATTCCACAGCTCCACTACTAGACTACCCATTAGTTCCCTTCCCAGCAAGTTCACTCTCGCCTGTGGGATCAGTAACACATCTGCAGTTACCTCCTTCCCATTCCACTCCAGTCTCACTCCCTCCAGTACGTCTGCCTTGACCGGAGAGCCTCCCACCCCCATCACCGATACCGACGTGCCCCGGGATTTCGCAATCCCTGGGATCGGTTGGCACAGCGATGTTCGAGAGGCTCCGGTGTCCACGAGGAACTGCTGTTCCTCGCCAGTGGGACCCACCGTGATGTTTACCAAGGGTTCCCCGTGGGTCCCGGTTGGGGAATCATGACCCCCCTAGTCGTACAGGGGGAAACTCCTCTCATGTTCTCCCGATGTTCAGCATTATTGGGATCCCAATTTGGGTCTGCCAGAGGGAATTTAGTATCTGCGGCCGGGGCATTTGGGACATTTGCATTCCTTTGCTCCCAAGCCCCGAGCACAGCTCGCCAAATCTGGCCCCTCTCTTCTGGCGTATAGAGGTGGGCTAAAATGTAATTCAGTTCCCCCAGGAGTATTCCACCGGGCCGAGAAAAAGTTCCAATTGTTCGGCGGCGGTATGGGCGTTCTCTTGCATACGAGGGAGGGTCTTTTTTTTTTTTTTTTAATTCCCTCAACTCACTGGGTTTGATGGGAACCGTTACGTAACTGGTGACGGTCACCCCCTGTGCGTTCATTCCGTTCGGGACTTCCCGGACGGGGAAGGCACTGGCCGACCTTAGAATAAAGGGCAAGTTCTGAATGTCTTGGTTCAGCTGGTCCAGCTCTTTCCGCAGCCCGGGATAGGGTGGGGGCGCCGGAGGGGAGCGGTAGGAAGAGGAGGAGGAGGAGGAGGTGGCGGCCCCCATTGAGGTCCAGTCAGCCAGAGGTCCTCCTCATCTTCCTGTTCTTTTTGGACAAAAATTTTGGCTAACTTGGGTCGAGGCCCCTCCCAATGAACATGGAACCAGACTTCCACATAGGGTTCCTGTGTTAACATTTTATGCTCCACAATGTAGTTTTTTTTTTTTTTTTAGTTGGGTCACCCAGTAATTACTGGGGATTCCAAGAGTATCCCAATGGTAGGGGAATTCGGGGTCCACTAGTGGATATTTTGGCCATTCTTTAGTGCACAAAGTTATCATGGTCGGTTTTTCCAGACCCCTGGTGAATGGACACAACCAGGGTGTCTCCCATTGTTGCAACAATTGTCCTAATGGAGAATCCGTGGGGATTCCCCCTACTGCGTTTTTCCCACTGGCCCCTGGCCTTACACTCTTACTCTGCGCCTTACCCATCCTTCCTGACTACGTTTCCCACCTTACAGAAGGTCCCGGACTCTTCTGTCCCCTTGCGGCGTCCAACGCCTCGTAACCACGCTAATCTCCCCGAGATTATGGGTAGGCTGTACTCACCAGACCTCCCGGAGGTCCCCTCGTCGGCCGACTTCCTCTTTACTTCTGTCTGACTGGCGATTGGAGTCCCGTCCTGGACCCGACTCCGGGGAAAACGGGAGACACCTCAACGGGGTGTTACGGCCGATTACTCACCGGTTCCCCACAGTCCGGTCCACGTCGAGGACTCCTGGCTGGCTCGCCAATTTTGTCAGAAAACGACAGACACGGGTTCGGTTATCCAGTAGACAGAAGTTTTTATTGGGCACGTTTGCAAAGGTGGGTCCCTCCCGCAGCAATGGAGGAACCCCGAAGCAAGGTCTGACAGGTTTTTATACCCCCTATCTGTCCTCCCCCTCCTATGAGGGCTTGGCTCACAATCTCACCTTTTTTACCGCCCGGAGCGCCGCTAATTAACCGCAAAACCGCAGACATTCCACTTTCCGAATCCAATCAGCGCAATACACATTCCAATCCCCACTTGACCCGACAGCCGCCCCCTGCCGTTTCTCTTCACTCTGGTGCGAACGTGCCTCTTGCCTGCAGTCTTTCCTCCCTCCTGCCGTCCCTCTCCACTCTGGTGCGAGTGTGCCTTCTGCCCATCCTCCCTCCTGCCGTCCCCCCAAGGCTGCCCCATGGTGCACCGCGCTCTCCCCTAGCAAACATGGTTCGTTTGAGGCCCTCACTTCTCCCTGCCTTCTCACAATTTCAAAATATGTACACAAATGAGTAATGGAACACTTGTTATGTAATTCCTGCCCCAGAGAAGTAAATGTGACCATTTTTTCATCATCTTCTAGTTTACCGGGTGCCTTTTTTGTATTCTCCCAAACTTTTAAATTTGGGGTTTTGATCATTTGCTTTTATTGTTTGCCTTATAATGAAATATTTGTTTGTTTGTTTGTTTTACTACATTACTTTGGGGAGGAAGGGCTTGGGGAATAGAAGTAGATTTAGGAAAATATATGGGAGAAACCCATAGGTTCAATACAGCACAGAGCCGAACTGGAGCTGCTTAGAGGTGGAATGATTGAGGCAGCATAAAAGCATCTATAATCCATTAAAGAAATAAAAATAAAACTTGAGTCCCTAGAAGGGAAACTGGGAGGAAAGGGGTTGGAGCAGAGAAACCACAAGAAAAAAAAAAAAGGTAGGTGAAGTGGGTGGGAGCAGTCACATTCACAGGAGACACACATGCAAAAGTAAGACGAAAGCTGTTTCTGGAAGTATTTGAGAATCAGGGAAGTGTGTGTGTGTGTGTGCATTTGTATGTGCATGACTTTGCATGCTCATGTTTTACTTAATCGCATGCTACTCAGAATGGCTCTCTACCAAAAGTGCTAGTAATCAGGAAAAGAGTCTTAGTTCATCCAAGCTGTCTTGGGCAGACTTGGAGTTAAAATGTAATTCAGATATATCTGATAGGATTCGCGTGATCTCCTTGGCATTTGTGTGTGTGTGTGTGTGTGGTATTTTTTTCATGGCAGAGAAAAGAACCTATCCTTAAGAGGCAGAGAAAGGGGAATGGAATAAAGCCCTGTATTAATACTCATCCTCGTCTCCAGAAGCATGGAAAACAGAACCATGACTGACTTAGGAGAGGAAAAATAGCATGGGATAACAAGTGGGAACAGAATTTTCTCCATGAAGTGTTGGAAACAATCCATGCTTTCTTATTCTTTTAAACTTTATTCTTTAATTGTATTTCCTCATTCTGCAGCTACTCCAGTGGCTTATGTTTTCCTCCCTCCCTCCCTTCAGGCACCAAACTAGACTTAACAAAAGAAAAGTAGAAATATAATTGTTGATTTCCCCTCTTTATCTTTTGCCAGCTGCCCCAATAATTATCTATTATTATTTGATTATTATTTTTTTCTGTTTTTATATTTGCATGTCATAGGATATATATCTTTAATGTAAGGCACTTCGTGTGCACTGTGTATGAAAACTTTAATCCTGAATTGAAGAAACTACAAGAAATCACAAGATGAATTTCATTTGGGTGTAAACTTTACTGAATAAGAAACAATATGGGGACAGCTAATGTCATGAGTGGAAACAAAGAGTTTTTGGAGGAAATGAATATATATTCAAGGAGTCCCCCTGTCTGGAAACAGATTGCTCAAGTCTGTGTGTAGTAACTGTGACTAGGCCTCATTTGCTGTGGTGGGATTTCATTATGTAGAACTCAGAGATGAAGAGCAGAGTAGCAGGTACCGCTCAGTTGGGTGTCAATGGTCCAGTCGTCTTTCAGTCCTGAACCTTCCACCTCAGGAAGACCATTTCTCAATCTGCTCAGTTAATTTTTCACTTGTGAAGGTTAATGGCTCCTGTTCTATTTATTTATTTTTTAAAAAATCCCTAACTTGGATTTTAAATTTATTATAAACAGCAACTAAGGTGAAAATGCAAAGGAGGTTTTTAAGCCCTATTTCTGTGTGCCACTTTCCTGATGAAAATCTTCCTCTTTCTGTGGCTAGTGGCTCCACAGAAGTACATTTTTGGGAAAGAGATGAGTTGCAGTCATGCCTTCTTTTTGCCATGTTGAGCTTGGCCCTTTGTTCACTATCTTCTTTGGGGTATGCATCCCTAGAATTCTTTTAAAACTCTGTGAATCAACACATAAGAGCCCATTAAACGTTGGGCCACACATCAGCATTTCCTTTCTTCTTTTTCCAGGAAAACTGAATTTTATCTGGATTATGAGTATCACTTGAGGGAGTCATCAATAAAGCATCCATATATTTCAGGTTGTGTGCTCGAGTGTCAGAATGGCCATTTCTGAGTAGGGTGTCATTCTGCTGGCAACAACATTGTGCCTTAAAAGCTCTCAGTCAGGCTGTTTGATCATGAGCCAATCCAAGAGTTGTACTAGAGGTATGAAGTTGCCTTTTGCACAGTTGTGTTTTTGATTGGAACAAGCTGATGTCTCTTTGGTAACCTCTGGGCTGTTGCCCAGTGCTCTGACTGATAGCAATGCTTTTTTTTGCCTTTCTTAAAAAAAAAAAAAGAGTCCACAGGCCTGCTATCCAAATGGTTCTGAAAACATTGTTACACTATCTTACGGCTCATCTGGCCTAGTTCTCTCTACCTCCCTGCTCTACTCAGTACAGGACAGAGGGAGTGAATTATTCAATTATTTATAAGGGTAAGTCCTGTAAAATACAGCTGGCTATACTTAACTACTGACCCCAGCTAATGTTTGCAGCTGCTGCTACATTGACCAGATGGAGCAAAAATAAAATAAAATCATTTCTAAAAAGCAACAACTGGGACAATCCACCCAGCACGGTTGAAGGCTATCTTCTGACTTTACCGATGTTGGAATGCACAGAATGTAATGACCATCAGTGCCTGGTTAAGGATTTCCTGCATGTCCTCTCTGGGGTGATCAGACCTAATGCTGATATTACCAACATATTTAACGGGATTTAATTTTAATGATGGGAAAGTTCCCAGAAGGATTTTGTTAAGTTGTCCTGATTTAACAGTGTCAGAGGGGGACCGGGGGTGGGGTGTGTCTACTTAGGAGTGTTTCTGGGTTGGTACCATTAGCTGTTGTCCAGCCCCAGTTTTCTTGGGGATCACTGGTTCACTGGGGATTCAGATTGCCAGTAAACATTATTTCTCTGAGTGTTTTGAAAGCATTTCTTCTGAGGAAAAAAGCATTATTTTCTGTATAATTTCCCATAACAGTACATGCATGTATGTACATGTGCTTGTACATTTAATTTCAATGATCTTCTGCAGGTTTTTTTTTTTTTGAGCTACAAATCATATCATATTAAAAAAATGGGTTTTGGTATGTATATGCCTTCTTGATTCTTTTATATAGTGGCAATCTGAAAATAGGTACATTTACTTAGGAATTCTCATATATTAAATTATCCTTCATCCCCATTTCTGATCTCCCCAACTTCCTGACTTTGTTGCTTTTTTCCCCTCCATGTCACTGTTTACCTGCCCTCTCTGAGTACAGAGGCAGTGTCTGAAGGGTGGAGATTGAGAAGGGTGACTTCTCTTGGCATTCTAGATGGGTTGTACCCATTTGGTCCAGGGGCAAAAGCAAGTGAGTAGGAAGTGACAGTGTCAAAGAGGTAGAGAACCCACGCAGGGCATTATAACAAGGCCTTCCCCAACACTTGAAAGTAGCAGAAGCTCTGGTGACTCTTGACTGACAGAGCCAAGCAAAAGTATATCCAAATATTTCCATTGTTTTTCTAGCACTTCATATCTCTGAAAGGTGGTCTGGTAGGGTGTAGGGTGAACGAAGGCTGAGAAAGGATCAGGAGATAAAGAGAATACAGGATTCTAAGACATTATGTTGGGAATCAGTAAAATTGGTGCAGAAAAACTGATTGCAAGAACATGGAGAATATTTTGATAGACTAAAATTTATATAAGATTATGACATCTAATACTAGCTTTCTGATTTGGAATAACTAGCCAGATTGTGGGTGAAATGCATCAAGGAGGAATTATATGATGGATTCCTTTCTGCCAAATTCATGTGTTTCTTGTTCCATTTTTCCTAAGAAGCACAGGCTAATAAACAGATTTTGAGCTGAGAATAATGGACCGTATCAGACTCTGTGCCTTAATGCTGCTTTTGCTTTTTTGCTTTTTTGAAGGAATACTGGCAGGTCATACCACTGCACTCTAATAAATTGATGGCTGATTCCTTTTGCATCCCTATCATGTGTTCCTGTACTCATGCCAGGCCAGCCAGATGTATGGATGAGCCCTGAGTCAGAGAGTTAGGTCAGTTTTTATCCTGATGTCACCTTATATGTAACAATTTTTTCTTGTGTGTGTGTGTGTGCGCGCACACACACACGTGCATGGGTGACTTCAAGTAAGTTTTTTTACTCCTGGTGACTGCCTGGACAAGTCCCTGCAGTTTTCTTGTCAAGGATTTTCAGAAGTGGTTTGCCACTGCCTGCTTCCTAGGGCTGAGAGAGAGTGGCTGGCCCAAGGTCACCCAGCTGGCTTTGGGCCTCAGGCAGGACTAGACCTCATGGTCCCCTGGTTTCTAGCCTGATGCATTAACCACTACACCAGACTGGCTTTCATTCTGTCTAGTAGGGGACTGAAAATGTATAAACAAAAACTAAACAAGAGGGACCAAACAGAGGAGAACTTGAAGATTAGGATGAGTATGTAAACTTTGCACCATTTTTATGTGCCATAAATTGTTGTGGGTTGAGAAGCAAATCTGACTGGAAGCTGATTATTCTGCATATAATTCAAGTTAGGAATTGGCACTTCTTTGATTGTTGTGTTATAAAAAGAATCCTAGAATGGATGTAATTTTCAAATGAAGGCTATACTGCTTAGTTTGTATGAATTGAAATATTAACTTCATCAGAAGATTTGGAGGTAGAGGGCTTGACAGATTTAAAAGGGAAACTCAAGAAAGATTAAAGGAGGGAACATTGTAAAGATTTGGGGCCCGCATAAGAAGGAGAGTACCAGAGTGTTTTCAGACAACAGGCAACATTAGGGAGGCAAAAGATTGCAGAGCAAGGATGGCAGTGATCATGAGGATATTTAAGGTCAGAGGTCTTCCACAGAGAGTGTTCTGTAGGTGACATATATGCCTTTCCTAAAATCAGTAAGTGACTCATTTCATTCAAAACCTCTCTCAATTCTTCTACCTAAAATGGTAGGAAAGGGTTAGATCTCAGCAACAGAGCACATGCTTTTTATGCAAAAGGCCCCAGGCTCAGTTCTTAGTACTTCTGGATAGAGATGAGAGAGATTCCTGTCTGAAGCCCCAGAAAGTTGCTCCATTTGGTGTAAACATGGAGCCCTCAGCTCATCTGCAAGAGATGCTGCTTAGAAGCACTTCCAGCTAGGAGTGCCCACAACCTCTGCCTCCACTTTGATTTTCCAGTGCTTTTTCCTTTTAGGAAAACAAAGAGTAGCTGAAGCTTGGCAATCACCAGCTCTCAGCCTTTATTGACAGAAGTTCCTATAAGAGCTTGCAAGTGCTGGCTGGTTCACATTATATTCACTACTGAGAGCTTCCATTTAAGTGGAGGACAGGATAATCAGGTAGTATTAAAAAGCAGAGTTTTTCTCCTCTGGAGTCCCATTCCTTGATATTTCCTGACCAACAAAGGATGGGGAGACTTATCATGGCCCTTGGGGCTGAATAAGATGGAACTGTGATGCGACTTAGTATAAGTCAACTTCCCACATAGAGCACTTGTGTGTGTCTGTATTACTGCCAGGGTTGTACTACTGAAAATTCAGGGCTAGAATAATATATGATTTTCTATTTTTGTTAGTAGAAGGCTTTGTAGCAAAGATGGCACAATCTTCTTGCCATTTTAATGTGTATCAAGAAAGTAGTTTGATACTGATCTGTCCTACATGCATTCTCTATTCCAAGAATAACTGCCTAAAATTTATACTAATTTAAGCTCAACTAAATTGCTATAGACATTTCATAGGATCATTTTAAGTTGTTCATTTGGATTTTATTGGACTCTCATTGTTTCCAGAAGATAGTCATCCAACTGTGCCTGACATTGATCTAGTATGGTCTGTCTCAGTGGAACAATTAGAACCCTACCAATTACTCTTAACAGGAATTTTCTCTGATCATAAACCTGTACCTCTCCTCATTCCAGCTCCTGAAATAGAGCATGAAGCTCTATTAGTTGTATGGTTAGTTAATGAGCTAACATTTAGCAGAAGTGGGATTTCCTTTCCAAAAACCTGGACAATCTTCAGGTTAAGAGTTTTCAGTAAGTGATGCATCCTGGAGATCAGTAACAAGTAGCACCTTGTATCTAACAGGTGTGTGTCCAAGTCACATTTGTTCTCCTTGCCTTTTCCAAATTATGGGCTTGAACTTTTAATCATGGTTGGTAAAAGTAGGCAAGTTGCAGCCATCCGATTATTTTGGACTACAATTTGCCCATTCCCATGCCAATTAGAGTTAAAGAGAGAGGAGATAAAAAAATTTCTGAAGGGGATCAGCTCACCTATCCCTGGGCTATATAAAGTATCCACAACTTCCCCAACTGTTAAGGAATAAAATTAGCAGCCAATACTTTAAGTGGAGGACAGGATAATCAGGTAGTATTAAAAAGCAGAGTTTTTCTCCTCTGGAGTCCCATTCCTTGATATTTCCTGACCAACAAAGGATGGGGAGGGGCTGAATAATATGGAACTGTGATGTGACTTAGTATAAATCAACTTCCCACATAGAGCACTTGTGTGTGTCTGTATTACTGCCAGGGTTGTACTACTGGTGGTACATATCATAGTGGTATGATTGTTTACATCCAATTGTTTCTGAACCATATTTTTTCCAGATTGGCTCAGAATTTTAAGAGATTGGATAGAAAGCTATGTCAGCTTTTCCCCTTTGAAGGCAGCTCTAAAATATGAACAATAGTCTTCAGACATAGCAATCATTATTCTTGTTGAGTCACTAGTAGGTGGAACAAATAAGGTTGTTGGGAAAATAAGCATGCCTGTTTCCTCATTACAACTTTCGTGAATTTAGTCTGATTCTTTTGGGTATCTTAAGGATCATAGTTGCACAATAAATGCCAGTGAAGTAGAGATTTGTTTCCAGCTAATTGCTTTCTTTCACTGTTTTTCAGACAAAAAGTTGCTTTTACTTTTGGCAAATTGGCAGTTATTTATCGATGACTTTTTGTGCTATCTTTCAAATCAAATGTTTTCACAGGGTAGATTGCAGAATTTAATTTTCCTTCCTTTATTGGCTTCCCCATCTTCTGTCTTAGGGCCGGAATTTAATAATTCAGCACTTGTTTTGTATGTAAAAAATCCCAGATTCAGTTCCAGCATCTTCAGAGCAAATAAAGGTCAGGTAACAGGGTTGGGATATGAGACCTAAAAGCCACCTCTAATCCAATAACATGCAGTTTCATTTCATTTTATTATTGGGAATTGCTATTGTCGTTCAGACATTCAGTTGCTTCTGACTCTTTGTGACCCAAATGGACATCATTTTGTGAGTAGCTGCTTTTTGAGTTCTGGTAAGCTCTTGCTTGTGTGATCAGCGATCAAATCTATCTACAATCTTCCATTGGCCTCATTTTCAATTGCCTTTGGTTTTTCCAAGCTTCAGGGACTTTTTCAAAGACTCTCACTTCTGCGTGATGTGTCCAGTCATACTTCCTTGAGTAGGAAATTATTTATTCTTGTGATATTCTCCAGGTGTTCTCAACAATTTTGCCCAACACCCTGTTTTCTTCATTCAGCCTTTCTGAGGGTCTAGCTTTCGCAGCCATATTTTAGAGCTGGAAGAACAATGGCCTTGAAAATATGTAGCTTTTTTGACAGTGCAATATCTCCGCAGTTTAATAGTCTGTCAAGGTGAGCCATAGTTTTCTCCCAAGGAGCAAATGTCTTTATTTCATGGCTACAGCAGCCTTCATATCAGGGACACCATCCCCAAACTTGTTTTTTTAATGACCCCCACCTGACAAGTCCGAAATGTGCTCCCAAACTGTGATGATGCTGCAGATGCTGAAATTTTAGGACAAACATTATTTCCAAGTTTCCTCCTATTTTGAGGTGGGAACCCTACCCCTAAACTTAATATGTCCTAAAATAGATTTATCAATTAAAAAAAAAAACTGTCTCTTCTTCCAAAATCCTGGCATCAATTTGACATAGCCTCAACTTTAATTCGCCAACCCTTGTGAAGTTCAGCTTCTGACAACCAGCAGATTCTCTTTCCCCATTGTAGATGTTTATAAATGAAGCTCAACAATCTCATTGCAAAGCCATGTTAAAATATCTTTGTTCAGGTAGTGTCCCAAGAAATAAGCACAAAAATAATAGTGTTCTGGACAGGAAAATAAAGTCTGGCTTAGTGAACAGCCTCCCAAGCTAAAATGACTTTTCTTCTCGGAGATGCCAGAATTCATACCTGCAATCTTCTGAATGCAAAACATGTGTTTCAGCACTGACTTTGGCTCTTTGTACTCTTGGACTTCAGTTGGGACACCATTGTCAAAAAGCTGGTTACTGCTAACCTATTACTTCCTAGTTACAGCATTTGTTAAATAAACTTTACCATAGAATGTTGACAATCAAAGACCTATCCCGTTACAAGCAAGCTTAATTGTAAAAACCTAGGATCTAAGAGTTATGTCATCTCTTTTGGGACAATAGCAATTTCAGCATTACTTTTTAAAAACATAGTTTAAAAGGATAGGAAATATTAATGCTATACCCAGGGTATTGGCTGCACTGTTTTTGTTTTGTTTTCTTTTGCTTTTTTTTTTTTTTTACTGAACATACTGAATTAATTTTGCCAAATATTTTCCAAGTGGATGTTGCAACAAACAGCAGGCTAGGATCAATTGATTAGTCTGGATACATCTTGTGGGGTTCTCTCCAAAGAGGGTCAGATTTTCCTAAGAGAAAATGGACAACAACTTCACTGAGATTATTTGGCATGTAATTTACAAGGCCTAAACTTTTCCTCAAAAATTATTTTTGTAGGAAATTGTTGTGCCCAAACAACCTAAGTAATCCAGGTTGCAATTTTAATATCTCATGCCTGGGTATAATATTGTTGTTAATAAATAAAATCTGTCCCTGGCACCAAGAATATCATAATTGTGTGTGTGTGTGCCTTTGACTCTGTCTTGACTCCTGGTGACTGCCTGGACAAGTCCCTGCAGTTTTCTTGGCAAGGTTTTTCAGAAGTGGTTTGCCATTGCCTGCTTCATAGGGCTGAGAGAGAGAGCGACTGGGCCAAGGCCACGCAGCTGACTTTGTGCCCAAGGCAGGGGAAGAACTCCCAGTCTCCCGGGTTCTAGCTTGGTCCCTTCACGACTACACCATACTGGCTCTATCATGATAAGGATGCCCGCAAAAGATCTTGATGCAGTGCTTCTTCAGGGAATTGTAGTCTAAAACATCAGGAAAGCTTATCATTCTTATGAAGTCATATAATAGCCTTGCAAAGCTTGTTGTATTAGTTTTCTCTCTTCCCCTTAATCTTCCTGATCCCTAAATGTTCTTCCCTTTAATCCCTGATCCTTTTTAAAGTTGCTCCATGCAGTCACCTGTTATTCTAATGAGCTTTGCACGGTGATCTCAAGAGTTCCTTTCCTAGTGAATTCAGTTAATTTATACTCTCTGTGGATTAGTACATTTCCCTTGATTTCATAAATCTTGATCTCCAGTCAGGGTCCTGGGGAGCTAATGCATAATTTCATAAATTTTGATCTCCTGTCAGGGTCATGGGGAGACAGAAATGATTTGGGACTCGAAACAAAACTATGGATCAAGAGCACATGGAAGAAGCCACTTGGAATATCTGAAGGTTAAAGCCTAAGGTTTTGACATAAAACATTCACAGTATGAATTTGAATGTTAGGTGAGCCACTGAATTGGAGAGCTTGGCACATGTGTTCATGTATCTGAGCATATTTGTTCTTACTTGCTGGTTTACTTGCCAGGGACCTTATCATTGGCCAAGTAAGAAACAGTGCCTATTTGAAATCAAATTGTGATGACCTGCATAATAGTGTCATTTAAAGATGTCCAAAACAGAGTGATTTGGCTCTGGAACGCTCATCCTCCTCCGCCCCCCAAGAATGCCCCCCCCCCGGGAACAGGCTGATCTAAACGTTCTGGGTGTAGTTTGTACATTTCTGGAAGTGCTTCATCCAGAACAGGAAATTCTTCACGGTATTTTGGATATTTTCCAGTCTAAACATGCCCACTGACTTGACTGCTTTTTCTGATTTTTGACAAGGCTATGAAAAAAAGATGGTTACAATATTTGCAAAACTGTAGATCTTTTTGTTGGACTTTTTGATGCAGTTGAACACCAGCAAGCTTCGTCTTTCTGTTTCAATAAGATGGTTTATTCTATAATTATATTGTACTAATAATGCAAGTGACACTTAACATTACATGTGAGATGTGAGGAGGGATTTCATTTGACCAGCTTCCTGATCCTTGCTCAGCAATAAATCACAGGCCTTCTGACACTACATGGCTTATCACAACTACTTGGCTTCACTTGGCTGAAAACTTTCAGCTGTGGCCCAGCTAGATCAGAAGGTAGCAGACAAGAATTTAGCCTTACCTAGCAGCTGATTGTCCACTGTTAGTACAAAGATGTAAAAGATGTTTATACTTTCAGGGTTTTAAACTCAAGTCTTCTTCCTCCCTGCCTCTGGAAGAACAGATTCTTGATGCAATGTTTGGTGGCCCCAAATTAGCAGTTCTTGTATATTTTGATAACAGTCATCTTTACTGGTTCCTGCCTCACTCAATGCTTCAGGGTTGCATTTGAAGGCCTTTCCCCTATTTATTTAGTTATATTTATTCTTTAATTTATACTCTACCTTTCTGTTTATATAAGTGCTCAAGGCATCTTAGGAAAATTTTAAAAGTACTAAATATAAAACAGTAAAATCAATGCAGATAAAATCAGTCAAAATTAAAAATTTGAAGCTGGTCATCTCTCATGCATTTTTCCTGAAACACTACCTTGGAGTCCCTCTCACCCCGAATTGTTCAGTGAAGGTAGATACCTTCAAAATGAAAAGAAAATCTGCACAGTAAGTATCATGTGACTCAGTTCATTTAACAGTGGAATGTCAACTAAGACAACACATTAAGGGTGAATAGTCCCCTATAAATACATTGTGTATGAGCAAAGCCCTATAAAATATTTTGTGTTTTACAATGAAAACAAACAATTGAAAGTAAACAACAACCCCCGCCCCCCACATAGAACCAAGTAAGGCAAAACATTTTGGAAAGTAATTTGTATGTCTGATACAAAACCAGATTGCACATTCTCTGACCCATCTTTATTTCTTCCCTGTCTACAACTGATAATATGTCACAGACCATCTTTCCCTATTTATACCAATAGTCAGAGATGTTATGCCCAGATGTTATTCAGCTGCATGTTCAAAATTCAGTTTCCTTCCTTCCTTCCTTCCTTCCTTCCTTCCTTCCTTCCTTCCTTCCTTCCTTCCTTCCTTCCATCCATCCATCCATCCATCCATCCATCCATCCATCATTATTCATTAGTTTTTGGAAAATATGTGTGTTGCATATCTGTTGAAATGATCAAATGGGAGACTGTGTGGTATTTTTGAATGTAGAGGGAAGGATTTAAGCACATGCTTAATTTGCTTCTTTTGAATAGTAAAATATGGATGGATTATGGTTAAATGCTCGTGAATCTGGTATGGTCCACAACTGGCATTTACCCCCAAACATTTTTTTTTGTAGATAACAGTTCAGCCTGCCTACTAACTAACCTTGTAGTAAGTAGGCTTTCTATATGAAATTGCTAAGAAGCCCCTGGGTGTGGATTCTTAAAGCTGTTGTTTAAATTTTTTAAGTTGTTTAAAATTTGATTCCTTGATTGTTATCAGCAGTCTCCATTTTTCTACTTGCTATTTATTTAGTAAACTTATTACCTACTTTTCAACTGTAGAGTAGATTGCAATATCCATAAAAATGCAAAGGATATACCGAAGAACATAATGTTTAAAAAATGAACAACAAATATACAGCTTAGCTGGAGCAGTTGCAGACTGATATTTTGTTTACTTGCCTAGTACCAGGCATTGGCTAATAAATTCCATGTAGGTGCCTTGCATGCATTTGGAAACCCCAGTGAAAAAGCTGTTTTCCAAAGGTGTGGGGGCTTGACTGCATTTCATATTTTGATATTTGTCTTGGGTTATTTCCTTACTAGTGACTTATAGCTTCCTCATAGTGTTACTCAGCTATTGCTTGTCATCATTACTGTTATTATAGCATAATGATTGGGTGACTCCAGAAGGCACTGTATGTCATTAGTCGAGAAATGACCAATGTCTGGTGGTTAAGTCTGTCTCTCTCTTGGGCTTTCACAGTGGGGGGCAGCTAGTACTCCGTAACTACAGTCTTTCTTGTTTGGTTGGATGGATTTTGTAAAAAAACAGTAATGAGCCACTCATTTTGGCTAGGGATGATGATTCCTCCTCCTCCTCCTCCTCCTCCTCCTCCTCCTCCTCCTCCTCCTCCTCCTCCTCCTCCTCCTCCTTCTTCTTTTTGGATGCCAAGGGCCAATGGAGAAGATACATTAGTATTAGTTGAACGGGTGTGATGGAATTGCTTTTAAATTTGGGGGTTCTACAGTATATGCCTTACACCTTTTGAAGCCTTAATATATCTTTTTTTTATGTTAAAGAATAATATCAGCAGGAAAACTAGGAGTCTCCAGGATCTACTTTTGAGAGGTTGACTCGCTTATCCCCAAACCACTGTCTAGTAAACAATCATCCTGAGAAGATGTCCACTACTGTTTTTGAATAGAAACATGAAAGGGTCTTTTAGGAAGAGCTAAATAAGTATATTGAGTTGCCCCAAGTATATAAGGGAAACTTCCTTTTATCTTCTATTCAGAAAAGATACATAATTGGTGGTGGTAATTCTTCATTTGAACACCTGGCTTTAATACTTTTTTAATTAAACAAGAAGGAATAATTCAGCCTGGTTAGTGGGCAAGCAGCATGTCTCATAGCCCTCTCTGTTTTGTTCATTTTATACTGTCAGCTGAAAAAGAAATAAATACAGTGTTTAATTTCAGAATGAATTTCTAAGTAACTGTGGTTGGGCTTGCCAAGAAATGTTGGGCTTTGGGCTTTGTTGTCCTTTCCCTAGTCTGTGCACTCTTCAAAGTGTTTTTTTACTATGACCAGTCTGAGCTCCACATGCTACTGAAGGGCTACATAGGTGGTAACCAGCACCTTGAATTGAACCTGAAAGCCAACTGGTACTAGTCCAGCTCACAGAGCAGCAGTGAGGCATGCCTGTGACACTGCATTCTGGACCAAATGTAATTTCTACATGTAAGTTCAAGGGCAGCACCATGAGGACTGTATTGCAATAGTCCCTTTTGAGATGACCAGGGTATGAGTGGCCATCTGGAGAGCCCCCTGATTCAGGAGCAGGCCCAGTTGGCATACAAGATGAATCTGTTCAAACGCCTTCTTGAGCACAGCTGACACTTGCTCTTTGAGCAGGAGTTACAAGAACAAGGAAATCACTGGTTTCCACACCAGTCCCTAATGGGGAAGTACTATTCCATCCAGAACTAACAATTTCCAGGGTTGGGGGGCCCAACTATCCTCAGCTATTCAGTCCTCTAGGATAGAGCCTGAGTTTATTTGTTGAATAAACCACAATGGGTTTGTATAAGCTGCGGGAAACAAAAATAATAATACAAAGTTTGGTTCTTTCTAATTTTATAAAAACTCAGATGGATCAAGCTTGGTGGCCCACTTTGGATCAATATTTCCAGCATCCAGTGGAGAAAAGCTTAAGTTCCAATGGCCAAGGAATTCCATCATGGAAAATATGCTCTCAAAGGTACTGTTTTAGCATTTAAGAGTTAATGCTATTTGATCTCAATCCAACTGGTGGAGTTGCTTTACTACTGGTATGACATGTTTTCTCCAGCTTATCCTGGTCTGTAGCATTTTTTACCATTGCTGTTTCCAAGAATAGTCCCACATGTAATAATTTCCTGGATTGATTTGATGCTAAATGGTTGCAGAGGTTGTTTGACTGATTGATTAATTGATCATATTTATACAGCCATCTCACAAAAGAGTGACTCTAGGTGGCGTACAATATTCAATTAAAAAGAACCAATAAATACATATAAAACAATAATTAAAACTATAAAAACTATAAAAAACACACAAAACAGGAGAGGATGATGTTAACTGTAATAAGGGAGCCATTGCAAAATCTCCCTGGTCCCTGGGACCCCCAGGCCTGACCACATAGCCAGGTCTTAAGGGACTTGCAGAATGTTAAGAGGGATGAGGCTAACTTCACCTTGGGGGGAGAAGATTCTACAAGGCAGGTGTCATGGCAGAGAAGACCTGCCTCCCAGGACCCTGACAGGTGGCACCTACAGCACGCCTTCTCTGCCAGACCCGATGGGATGGGCAGATGTAATTGGGAGAGGCGGTCCCTCAAATAACCCGGTCTCATGTCATGAAGGGCTTTAAAGGTCAAAACCAGCACCTTGAATTGAACCCAGAAGCAAACTGGCAACCAATGCAGCTTGGAGAGCAGAGGAGTAACATGTACCCTTCTAGGGGCACACATAACTACCTGTGCCACTGTGTTTTGCACCAGCTGAAGCTTCTGGATACTCTTCAGGGGCAGTCCCATGTAGAGTACATTAAGTCCAAATGGGAAGTGACTAGGGCATGAGTGACAGTGAGCAGAGCCCCCCAATCCAGGAACAGGTGCAACTGGTACACAACCCGAAGCTGTGTAAAGGCCCTCCTAACCACAAGCAGGAGTCATGAGTCCAGGAAGACCCCAGATAGCGCACCGGGTCTATCTGGGCCACTGCCACCCCATCCAGCACCAAAGATGGCATAGTCCTAGAACCAGTAGGCCCCAAAACCCAAAGCCACTCAGTCTTGCCAGGGTTCAGCTGAAGCAAGTTGCTCCCCATCCAGACCCTCACAGCCTCCAGGTACTGGGATAAGACATTCACAGCATCACTTAATTCACCAGGGGCAGAGATGTATAATTGGGTATCATCAGCATACTGATGATACCTCACCTCATGGCAATGGAGGCTCATGTAGACGTTAAATAGGAGAGGGGAGAATACCAAACCCTGCAGCACCCCACATAGTAGGGGCCGAGGGTGGGATCTCTGCTCCCCAACTACCACCAACTGGAATCAGTTCTGGAGAAAGGAGGTGAACCAGCACAACACCGTGCTGCCCACCCCCAATTCTCTGAGCTGATCCAGAAGGATAGCATGTTCAATGATATGAAAAGTCACGGACAGGTCAGGTAGAGCAAGGATGGATGCTGCCCCCATCCCACACTCACCAGAGATCATTCAAAAGTGTGACCAATGCTGTTTCAGTCCCATAAGTGGGCCTGAATCACAAGTGAAAGGGATCCAGATAATCCACTTCAAGTTCAGGGTAATAAGAAATTACCTTCAAGTTCAAGGTAACAAGAAGTAAAGTAGATCGGTTGCATTTCTGCATATAGCTCATCGGGTGAAAGCATTGTGGAAACACGCTGTTTTAAACTGCTCACAGTAGCTAATGGTTACATACTAATTAGATTCATACTATTTTCTAAATAGACTTCAAACAGACTCTTCTCCAGAATTGGTATTGAAGTGGGGAAGAGCTGCCAACCAGTCTCGTGAAAGTAGTCATTTCGCTACTCTGCACAGGGTTCTAATAATGAAATTATGAACTCTACTCTGTGGTAGGAAAGTGGGGACAGATTTAGCATCTGTGATAGAGAGACTCTGCTTGGTCTTTGTTTCTTCTGGCAATGAAGCATGTGTATATTTATGGTTAAAAGTATTTTCATGATGAATGCTTGTAGCAGCTCGGCTGTCACTCAAATGCCAATGTTTAATGATTAGTTATGGATTCTAGTGTAATATACATGTAATGTACAATTTAACTTCACTTGGCAGGGAGCTTCTGAAGTAATGCTGCACCGATTCCTCATATGTGGAATTTGCCAGCCAAAACCCATATAAAGCATCGACATTTGGATATCTAAAGATTTTGGATATTTTAGGACAGACCTTGCAAAGGTTTTCAGAACTGGGGAAAAGATTCAGCTCTGTTTAGGAGAAGGGTTAACAAAGGAGCCATAATGGATATCTGGAGGCTGATGCAAAGGAAAAGAAGAAATATTCACACAGTGGATAGTTTATGGACTTTGAGGTCAGAATATGGAATGGTGCCTCCTAACTCTGGTGACTGAAGGCATTAGACAAATCAGTAGAGGTTATGATTACAAATGGTATTAGTACTCTGATGCTACTGTGCTCCATGTAAGTAGCTGGTTACCCATTGTGAGAAGGGAATGCTGGATTTGATAGGGTTTGATATAATTCAGCATGACATTTTTATGTTTTATTTTTCTATGAGGTCAAGCTGCCAGTCAGTCTTGATTGCCCTAAATTGTGTGTGTGTGTGTGTGTGAGAGAGAGAGAGAATACCTGAGATCCTGATGGTCCCCACTCTGCTGTTGTTTATAAGAGCCATGAAGACTTGGCTTTTCACCCAGGCCTTTGACGAAGGAAAATTAGACTCTTCATTTCATTGTGCTTGCCATTTTTTATCTTTATCTTTTATTGATTTTGTTGTAATTTCTTTGATTGCTGTGAGCCAGCCAGAGTTGTTGAGAATCAATACCTGACAAAGGAGAAACAGTGCAGTTCTGGATTGTTCTTTGGGACAACCCAAAGAATTTCAACAAGAATGCAGCTTGGATAAAGGAGGTAGATAAGAATAAAAAAGAAGCTGAAATGGCCACTTGACTTCATGTACAAATGATAGTTAGGCTGCCAAATTATAATTATGATATGGATTTTATTTGCTATTATTATATCTAAGAATTTTTAATTAGACATGTTTTGTGTATTTTCAGTTGTACTGGTCTATGACTATAATAATGTAAAGTAAAGTAACTGAAATGAAAGAACTTGTAATAACAGCAGAAATGGTGGAGAAAATAGCAAGGAAGATGAAGAATTGGACAGCACTAGGTGAAGATGAACTGCATGGTTTTTGGTTGAAACATCTGACGTTTTGGAAAAGTGCAAGAGAAGAAAGACCAACTTGAATGTGGCTTGCATTGATTACAAGAAGGCATTCAACTCCCTGCCACATGACTGGATAATCAAGTGCTTAGAAATAACAGGGGTCAGTAGAAACATCAGAAGCTTTGTGCAAAGATCAATGGCACAACGAAAGCCACAGTTGCTGGTCAATGACAATAGATTGGGAGAGGTTAATATCAAGAGAGGAATCTTCAAGGAGCCTCACTATCACCGCTACTGTTTGTCATTGCACTGATTCCTCTGTCGACAATACTGAACAAGTCAGGCCATGGCTATCAAACATCAAAAACATCTGCCCAACTATCCCACCTCCTTTATATGGATGATCTGAAGCTGTGTGGAAAAACAGCATCTGAAATAGAATCACTGCTCAACACTGTCCAAATATACAACCAAGATATTGCAATGGAGTTTGCATTGGACAAATGTGCCACCCTTACCATCAGCAGGGGAAAAAGAGTGAAAACTGAAGGAATCAAGAGGCCCAATGGAAATAACATCAAGAGTCTGGATGAAGAAGATCACTATAGATACCTGGGCATCCTTCAAGCTGACAACATCAAGCGCACTGAAGTCAAGAAAAAGGTTAGTAGCTTCATTGTGAGAATGAAGAAGATCTTAAAGCCAAACTCAGTGGAGGAAATACCATCAAGGCAATTAACACCTGGGCAATTCCAGTCATTAGATACCTATCTGGAATAGTGGATTGGACTCAAGCAGAACTAAAAGCCCTAGATAGGAAGACCAGAAAAATAATGGCAATGAATCATGATCTTCATCCACACAGTGACATTGACAGACTCTACTTACCAAGGAGCATTGGTGGGCTTGGAATGTTGCAAGTACACCAGACAGTTGAAGAATTAAAAATGGCAATAGAAGAATATCTGAAGGACAGTGAAGAAGATGCACTGAAGCTAGTATACCATGAAGGCTTACTGAATACGGAAGAGACCAAACTGGCCTACAAGAAAGACCAAATGAAGAACAGAAAAGAGACATGGCAAGGCAAGGTATTACATGGCCAGTACACAAAAAGACTAGCAGGCAAAGCAGATAACAACAAGACCTGGGAATGGCTAAGAGCAGGAAAGTTGAAGAAAGAGACAGAGAGGCTAATTCTGGCTGCACAAGACCAAGCCTTAAGAACAAATACATACAAGGCCAGAATTGAGAAGACAGCAACAGACAGCAAATGCAACCTCTGCAAAGAAGCTGAAGAAACAGTGGACCATCTACTTAGCTGTTGCAAGAAGATCGCACAGGCTGACTACAAACAAGGGCATGACAAAGTAGCAACAATGGTGCATTGGAATATCTGCAAGAAATACCATTTACCTGCAAGCAAGAACTGGTGGGACCACAAAACAGACAAAGTAATAGAAAATAAAGAAGCTAAAGTCCTCTGGGACTTTAGAATTCAGACAGACAAGCACCTGCCACACAACACCCCAGATTTAACAATTGTTGATAAGAAAGACAAAAAAGTCTGGATAGTGGAATGGCAAATCCTGGAGACAGTAGAAGAGAAGAGAAAGAATGGGAGAAAATCACAAAATACAAAGACCTACAAGTAGAAATAGAATGACTTTGGGAAAAGAAAGCAAAGATAGTACCAATAGTGATAGATAACTTGGGTGCAATCCCAAAACATCTGGAGCACCACTTGAACACCATCGGCGCTTACAAAATCACCATCAGTCAATTGCAAAAGGCAGCTTTACCTGGAACAGCTTCCATCCTGTGACGATACCTTTAACGCCATCAAACAACCACATCTGCCTATCCCAAGTCCTTAGGAAGGACTCAATAGGTGGATAAAAATGCCAAATCCAGTCTAAACAACTGGCTGACTATGCGACCAACAATAATATAAAATCCTGAACCAAATATTTTCAAAGACTGTTAAATACTTTGGTCCCCAGAAGCAAAAACTACTATGAGCAACTCTGTCCTCAAATTATTTCTGGCTTAAGTTAAAGGAGGAAGAATTTGCATTCTCAAGAGAGGAAGTTATTCCATGTTTGTTCTTTCCAATTTAACTTTTGAAATCTAAGAAGGAAAGGATAGGTTGGATTGGGAAAGAAATGTTTTAAAGGAAAGCTGCACATTTCCTGAATGTCATCTTCTTGAGAATAAAAAAATAGTAATATTTGTAAAGTGTTATTTGTGCAGAATTTGTCCCTTCTGTTGCAATAAACCAACCACCAGAGTGGTGGGTGGGCATGCTCAGATCTAATTATGAAAGCTGTGTGGGGTAAATTTGGAATCCCTGAAGCTGATTGCTTAAGTGAAGCAGGCAGAAAATACTATGATGTTGACTAGACAAGAGCAGGAGGCAAATGACATTAATTGCATGGAACATAAGTTTGATATTCTGTCTATTTCTTCTTGTGAGCCAGTCTCATGTTCAAGCAGGACAAAATGCCAGGATTATTGGCATCAAACAATATGCTACAATGACCATCATTAAATCAGTAAGAAAGGAATAAAATGTTTGGTCAGTGACGTCTTTGGGTTTTTCAAATTCCCCTTTTTTTCAAGCTTAGTCTGTTTCTAATTATTTTGGAACTTGCAGTGGGATGCATTCTCCATTCCAGTTCACGAGAATGCCAACTTGGCGTAGCACTCTGCAACGTAAATCAAGAGAGGCAATCTGAGCAATACAGTTTAAATGGAAACACGCGGGCTCCTCCTCCTCCTCCTTCATTAAATATGTGCTATCCATTTGGATGACAAGTGCTTTACTCAAATTGATTTTGTCAGAACTGGAAAGCAGAAAGGAGAGCTTATTCCTGATCCAGATGCCTTGTACCCTGACATTCAAGTGAAGTCAATGGAGGTCTCTCCCCATTGATTTAAACTGACCTGTGCGTTTGGATCACATCATGCTTACGCTCAGATTAGAGATAAAACAAACACTAAACTACCTAGCAAAATATCATGATCACAGTAGTTGAAGGAGAGGAATTTCATTTTTAAGAGAACGTAAACTTTTCTGTTTTTCCGCAAACATTCTGAATAATTATCCTGATCAGATGCCAAATCAAAGAGGATTATTGTCTCAGTCTTGAAGTAAATTACCATAACTGGAGGCTAGGCAGAGGCAGCTTTGAATGGTAGTGTCAAGGCTTTGTAGCAAGGATGGAAATGGAGTACGTGGACTAACATCAATGCATATTTGGATCCTTGTGTGATATCTTGCACGATCCAGTCATGGGTTTATGCTACCTTCTTTGGCTTTTTTGCACTAGCATCTCAAGATCTAGGAACTAAAATGTGGTTCAGAAGAAGAAAAGGAAGAATGGGGGACAATTTAGCAGAAAGAGTGAGCACTTGGTAGAAGGAAATGAATACCTTTCTGCGCTTTGAAATGCAGTTTTGAATATTGAACCTATCAAACCCTTGATTTGTTAACTTTGAACTCGAACATTTAACTTAAGTACGTCAGTTTTAGAGAATGTTAGGTTTCTTCATATATACACAAGAAAATTTTAACACACACACACACACACACACACACACACACTTTGAGCTGTAATATCAGCTTGTAACTTATTGACCTTCAAGATCTTTAAGGAATAAGTATCATTGAGTGAACCTATAGAATAAGAAAGCAGCAGAACACTCATATTGTATCAGATGGAAATTGAGTTGCAATCTACCCTCTGCAATTCCCAGCCAGCAAAAACAAAAACTCCACATTTTTATCTTGGTTTCTCAGCCAGCATTCTTTTTACTAATGTCATGCATTATTTCTAAACGGTCATCTTAACTGATCCTAGAGCTTTAGTCAATGCAGTGATTAAATATAGTTTTGGACTATGACTCTGTAGAATGCATAAGAAGAGGGGGAAAATGGCTGGATTAGGCCAATGACTTGCCTAGTTTGATAGGTTTTTCAGTACTGCCATCCAAACATTTCCATCAAGTCTATAAGCAGGGCATAAAAGTACTACTGTCTGCTGCTGAAATCCCCTGGTATTTAGCGTCAGAACATGAAATTTCACTAGGTGTCGTGACTAGCACTTGTCAGCATCCTAGTTTTGCCTGCTGCACCTTTAAAATCAGCAAAGCCAATGATCACTAACTTAGCTTCTAGGTTTATTGGGGGGGGGGGTTATTCAAATGTATAAATTCATGTGTGAAATCGGACTGCTTACTGTGAACAGGTTTCCCATTTCATCTTGTGTTTGGGTAACTACAGATGATCAGTGAATCTGAAACAGCAACGGTCTGTTGATGGGGGAGTACATTGATAGGAAAATATTCTAGGGTGGAGATTGTACTTTCAATTTGCAAGGGGAGTATTAAAAATAAGTGAAAAGCAATTGTTAAGATTATAAAAAAATGTTATCTGTGTTCTATCAAAGTGAAATGAATTGTAGCATCCAAAAGAACATATGTAAATACTTCCACAACATGCATTTCAGTTGTCATGCAATGAAATAACTCTTCCATAATAGCAATTTCATTTCATGCCAGAGTGCTTCACTTCAAGGCTAAGCATTTACAGTCCCATTGGTACTAGATTGCAACTGAGTGTTTGTAAAACAGATTTTATTGGTTAAGCAATGATATTTCCATACACATTATCTATCTATCTATCTATCTATCTATCTATCTATCTATCTATCTATCTATCTATCTATCTATCTATCTATCTTAGGCACACAGACATACAAACACATGTACTTCTGTTCTGCACAGGTCTTCAGTGTAAGACCTTTCAGAGTGACCAAAAAACCCTGGGCATGACCATCCTGCACCACTTCCAAGTATGGCTTGAAGAAAGATGTGTTATTTCTTTAGGATGCCGATGAAAAGATTCATATCACTGTATACGTATCATATCAAAATATACATATCACTGTAATTTGAAAACTAGATTATGTCTAGGGTTTTAGCTAGTGCTTTGCTAAAATTCTCTTCCACGTTATTTTTACCAGTTTGAATCCGGTGAGATGACAACTAAATTGTTTTGTTTTATTTTTTTCTTTTTCCCCAAGGGTGGGAGGAAACCATCTATGAAATCCTCATTCTTAGGGATGGAGTTCTTGTACTTATCTCAGTTAACGAGCAACTTAATCCAAGTACCTGGCTGAGGGGTGGGTGCCTTGAGTGTTTTTGCATTGGTTTGTAGCCTCCCAGGCTTCTCTGTTTCAGTTAATTCCAAAGTTAACACCCCAGCTTCTGCATGAGTTTCTTTATATCACAAGGGCTGTTTAGCAAACTGTACAATGGTCACAATGTACAGGTACAGGTACAGTTATCATTGCACAAGATATGCAGTGTTGGGAAGGGGAAATTAACATCTATCAAAATAAATTCTAAAGCACTCTGGGAATAAAGTCGAAAACCAAATGCACCTTTCACAGTGGAAGAGAACTTTTGGAAGGTTGGAAGACAGATGTGGGTACAACATGAATTTTACAGTAGTCTCCATGAAGTGCTAGTTTGCAATATGGGTACAATATTTGGTCAAAAATAGTCAGTTACACATGCAGTAAGAGCCACAATTCAAATTAAGAAATGCCATTCTAGTGTGGTTGATGTGGTTTTTCTCTAATCAGGGGGCAGGAGCAACGTAGATCTAACTCAGTGTTACAGCCAGGCCTAGGTCTTCTTATTATTTGACTAGATAGGCTACTTGTGACATATCACAGGCTGATCTTCTGTGAGCTTTTTACTTTGCCTTGCCTTTTTTTAAACCTTTGAAACTGGTGAAAATGTAGGTAAAACCATAGATTAAATCTGAAATAAATCTGGCATGTACATTACTCAGTTATAGCATTTCATCTCAAGTTTTACACTGATTTGAATCCTAGGTTTTACAGTAATTATAGGCATGATCACATGCACAGCAAAATGCAATGGCTTGCTTTGTTTAATTATTGTGATAAAAACACAACTGTGTTTTCAAAGCCATTTGAATTGCAAAGAAATATTCTCTAGAATTTTTTGTTGTACCATTCTGGAACATTACAATCTGATTTATTGATGCCAGAGGGAGAAAGGGAAGCAGTGGTTCTGAGGTCCTCCAAGTTCCCTGTTGCTCAGCCTCCAGCTGAATCAGTTTGCTCTTAGGATTACCCATTTAATGCATACATGGGGATTTTGGCAACTTGTACTATGCTGCTATGAACTCCCCTCCTCCTCAGTGTTACTTATATTTCTGAGGTTGCATGCTCCAGTGTCTGGGTAACAAGATTTAATAGTGAGGCTGAGACTTGTTCAGGCATAGAGATGTCTACCAAGTATTTGGCACTTTGAAAGTGCACCAAGCAGAGTGGTGTAAAATGGTCAGATATGGTTACTGTGTTGGAATACCCTTTGCTACCACAAAGATTACATTGCTGGAGTTCTGTTTGTTTGTGAGGCTTTGAGATCTGTGGTAGGGTGGGCAATTTATAAGTCTCTTTCCAACCTGAAACAGCAGTAGTAAAGGAGAGAATGTGAAGTGTGAAATGGGTGATGTTATTCTACTCATCACCCATTCAAAAGATCTAGAACTTCCTGTGAATCAGTCTGCTCTTGGAATCTCAAAGAAGATCAGGAGATTTCAGTCCTTCAAGAGACTTCCTCACTGTCCTTCTCAGGCTGTGGAGAACCCTCTCCATTCCCCATCCTAGTTGTTTGCCAGGACTCCTCATAAGTAAAGCATACTTGTGAATAAGGCCCTCCTCATCAGTAGGAATTCAGCTAGGTCCTCTGTATCAGAGCTTGGGAAGTATTCCAAAAGAAAAAAAGGAAACAGAAGGAAGAGGAAGAAATGACCTTGACTATCTGGATGACTAGCTGGAATTTCCTGCTCCTTGTTCATCTGATGGCAGCAACAGAAAACCTTGCCCCCTACCCTTGCAGGAAGGCAGGAACTTTGCTGGCCTTATTTTCAAGGCACAGCAAAAAGACCACTGCCAGGACATGTCTTACCTACTTTCCCCCTGTATAATGGTATGTGGGAATGACCTTGGGAGACAGAGGGAAGAGCCACAGCCAGAGGAACAGTTGGATAAGAGGCAGCTTAGCCCACAGAAGAAATGGGACATGGCAAACATCTCAGAAGGGACCTTCCCTAGTTTCTTGGGCTGTAAAGGTGATTGGGGAGAAATGTACTTTCAGACTTGCAAGATTCTGTTAGTGTAACCTTACAATAAAGTAGAATTAGTTCATCTGGGTGTGCTTCCTATCTGGACTATCTCACAAGGCTGAAAACCCTGTTGCAAGGAGGAGAAGAAAGCCCCTCACTGGGATGTGGGGATTAGCCCAATGTCTGCACTTACAATGTCTGTTCTTCAGCTCTCAGACCCCAGTCTTGAAGCTACTCTTTACCCTCGCAGCTGCCTCTCAGACTTTGCCCCCAACCAAGGCTGTCTTCTTGTTGGCTCCCAGCTTTTTTGCATTTTGTGTCCTGCTTCAAAGAGCCAGTCCCATAAACAAGGGTTACTCAGTTTCAAGCAGGATCTGCAGATAAAGTCCCTTCTCCTCCCTTGACAGGATTGCAGTTTCACTACCTTTTTAGTGGATTAAGACGATTAAAATAACACTGCTACCTAATAAATCACCTGCCCTCATTACTTTGATCCGTGGCATTTTAAAAATGTTAATGACATTTTTGTGGCCATAACAACACTTTAATGTGACTCTTTCATTACTTCAGTCACGTTTCCAGTTGCTGTAAATCAAGGCTGAAATGCCTGAGTGCTTTACTTGGAGCTGTTCCTTTTTAATCTCTTCTCTCTGTTCTGGTACTTGGATTGAGTTGCTCATTAATCTAGTTTGCCCCAATCTAGTGTCATCAACATGAGCAATTGCATTACAACTCTTAGAATTCACAGATGGCAGGATCAATGGCTGGGAATTCTGAAAACTGCAATCCAACACATTTTTAGGCAGGGACTCCATAGAGGAGGGGGAAAAAATCAAGGTGATGATTTTTTTTACAATTGAAGTGTGTTTGAAGTGCCACCCCTTTTTTACAAGCATGTGATCCATGTGACACACTTTAAAAAGTGGTGTGGCTTTGATTGCATGGTGGTAACTATTATCTTGACTTTTTGATGCACACACACACACACACACACACTTTGCCCAAGGATGCCCTCTCTGGAAACAATTCTTTTATGCTAATTTTCTGTTAAAAAGTACAGACAGGCGCAAACAACCTTTCTGTTCTCCAACAAATTTGTTGATGGAGAAATTGACTAGACCAGTGTTTCTCAACCTTGGCAACTTTAAGAATTCTGGGAATTGTAGCCCACATATCTTAAATTTGCCACAGTTGAGAAACACTGGACTAGACTCTTCCTTGGAACTGAATCATAGAATGTAAGGGGTTGGAAGGGAACTTGGAGGTCATCTTGTCCAACCTTCTGCTGAGTGCAGAAATCCACTTCTGCAGAAATCTGCTTTATCTCTGGGATGTCTCTGGGGAAAGGGAAACAATCCAACACCTTTTTAAAATCAGGACTCCCACTTACAGTGATTGGCCACTAAGAGGACTTTCCTCAGGATCTTCTCCCTTAGGACTTAATGGAATTGTGGAAGTCAGGGAGGTGCAGATCACTGGAAAGATCAATGGAAGATAGGATATTCTGACACATCTCTTGATAACCAAATAAATGCAAGAGTGTCACATTCTAACCACAGGAATTTCTTTGCAATTCTTTTTTCAATTGCAAGAATTTCTAAAGGAAATTCTCTTTTATCAGATTGAGCCAGTTGCAAAAAAGGCAGGAGAATTCTTTACCCAACATTAATAGAAAGTTTTTGATTTCAGCCCCTTTGGCTATATGTTGTTTCTTTGCCAGGTCTATGCCTGCATGTGGCCAGATTGCCATTCTTGATGTGGTAGGGTTTTGTTCTGAGTATTTCCTTCCATTTACACATAACCTACAATAGTTGGAGAATTTTAATCAGAGACAAGCTTTGCTGGGAAATATTTAACAGTGGATACTGTTTTAAGTCACTTAGTCTAATCTACAGTGTGCATGAACCAGGTTAAAAAAGAATTGTTGGATGAATGAAAGTCTTTCTACTTGCCAGTTGAAATTCATTTCTTCACTAAACATGGGACAAAAACTTGAGCACAGAGCAGTTGGACTCTTAGCTGCTTCACAAACAGATCGCAGCTGGAAATCAGTGTCATTCCCACCCGCTTTTTTGTTCTTAAGGAAATGGGGTTGAGATCATTGGTACATATGAAGTGAAAGGTTTTGACTGAAATACTGTTTCATCCAAGGCACTCCTGGAATTTTCAAATCCAGTCATTTTCAAATGATCTACAAGATTAATGTACTGGGCCAGTGATAATTAATGTATTTATTTTGCTGAGGTTTGTGAGAATATTTTGACACTTTAACTATCTATCTATCTATCTATCTATCTATCTATCTATCTATCTATCTATCTATCTATCTATCTATCTATCTATCTATCTATCTATCATATTTGTATAGCTGCCCATCTCACAAAAAAGTGACTCTGGGCAGTGTACAACACTCAATTAAAAAGAAAACCAATTAATACATATAAAACAGTCATTATTAAAACTATAAAAACTATAATGTTAAGAGGGATGTTAACTTGTCACATCATTGTTAACTTGTTACCTTATTGTTAACAAGTTACCAGATAAGTTGTCACAGCATTGCAAGTAAGTTTCAAGTTCTGTTTCTGTTACAGGCTTGGAACTGTAGTGCCGAAGAACTGAAGGACATTAGGCATCCTGTTCAGGGCTTAACTGATATTTCCCAAGAGAATCATACAACCACCAAGCATATTGCAACAGTGGTGGATATACATTTGATAAATACATCAATATACAAGTGAAGTAAGAAATTCCATACCTGGAGTCTCTTTCATGTACTTGTTTTGCATTGCCTTGATTTGGGAGGAATCCGAAAACACCCAGTTCTGCAAAAATAATAACAATGGAGTCAGGCCATAACAGCCATTTCCTCAAAGATACCATGCTCCAGGACCCCATCTGTGCCTCCAGAGTCCACTGGAGTTGGACGGCCAACAAATTTAAAATCAACATCACCATCATCATCATCATCATCATCTGCACTTTGCTGGGTTGGCGAAGAATCAGCTGTACTTTGTCCAGATGCATTTTTTTACCACTGGCAAGCCCTTCTCTGCCCTGAGGCCAAGCACAATGGCACCTTTATCTCTTCAATGGCCATGACCACCAGACAGGAGACTCACACTTTTCTTGGGCAGCATAGTTATCTGTCAAGGGAAGGGAGGGGAGAGGAGGGGGGCAAATGACAAAATGTGCATTTTGACATTGTGATACAGACTCTGTCCCTTTTGTACCTGTGTCACAATGCCAATGCCAGCATGGAAAAGGTGGAGCTTGCATTTTCATGAAATCTTGGCTTGTGACAGACACCTCTATTGGGCAGAACCTTGTTTCCCAAGAACTTAACGTGGTGAATATTTGGATGGAAGCCCTATCTGAGAAGTTTGCCTTGGGGCCCAAAGAGCTCTGCTTCTGCTTTAGATTATCAAATGTTTAATAAATAGTCTATAGAGAAGTTGGCTTAATCAATACAGAAGTGTCATACTGCAATTTAAAAATTCAGAATTTTAAAATAATTTTTTTTTAAGCTTTTAAACTTTCTGATTGCTTTTCTGGAGCATAATGCTTGATATGACACTGACTGACCTTTGTGAAGTGGTAGGGGCAGCTTTGCTGAGGGTTGACACAGCTGGTAGGCAAGCTTAGATCCTCCTGATTAGGACCCACCTCATCACTGGCCTTAGTAAAGTACTAGATAGAGAAAGGTACATTGGCAACTTCCCTCCAGGGCATGACTTAGAAGAATGACCATGACTTGCCCTTGTGAGGTGGTATCCTTTGCTGACCTTGATCACTAGGATTTTTCAGGTGCCAGGAAGGTTGGCATAGCTGATGAACCAGCTTGGACCATCTCAATGCTGATAAGGCTCCATTGTATCAGAGTTATGGCTTCTGGCAATATTAGTTAGTAGAGCCAGCAGAACTAGGGTGCCACCTGAGATACAACACCACAGAGATTGTCAAGCCACAGAGAAAGAGGCTGACACAGAAAAAGTGGTATTCCAAAGCCTTACCAGCCCAGCACTTTTAGAGCAAAAGTAAATGTTTCAGACAGTGCCCATGTCTGGCATCCCTTCACTGATCTTTCAGAAACTTAAACCTGTAGGGATTGACCCACAAGAGCTCCCAGTTGTGTTGGCAGGGCCAGCAAGAAATGTATTAGTCCATTAGCCCAAGAGAGAAAGCAATGTTAAGGTTTGTGGCTGACTACTATTTATGAAAATGAGAACTAAAAAAACAAATAAAGGTTAGGCTGAACACCCAAATACCTAATCACTCTCTGATAGGCAGAGTGTGATTAGATATTAAACGGATTGGCTGACTTCTTATGTCAGTATCAGAGAGCTCATCACCTGACTCAACTTCCTGCTCTAGCATTTTTCATATATGGAAGTGAAAATGCAACATTGTTTATTATGGGGTTTTGCACTCTGAAAATGATTTGGAAGAATCATTTAATGAGTTCATTACTTGAAGTTAAAGTAGCCATGTATTTTTTTCAGGTTTGTGCAGAAGTCTGAAAAAAGGCTGCTTTAATGAACAGCAGAGAGGGGCTTTGCTTGTGTGAGCTCTGAATCACTGTCAAAGTGTGGATAGCATTTAAGTGTGAATCAGCACCTAACCCTGATACATTGCCTGTAAGAGCCTCAGTAGGAAGAAGTAAAAAAATGGTAAATTCTATGAAGCGCTTAGAAACTTTCTTATTTGATGCACTGCTTTGAAGCAAGTTCCTGTTTCATTTTGTAAAGGGTGATCAGTGGGGTGATCTGAGTGAAGCTTGTAGAATAGAAGCAGTCTTTGGAAGCTTTATAGAATTCTATCTCATAACTCAGTTATATGATGGAAAAATGCAGTTAGGTACTGAATTTCCATCTTTTTCCTGGCCTCATGTTTTACTGTCTCTGAAATGCCTCTTTGTAATATCAACATGTAACTTACTATCTAATTTTATTTTTTGCAAGCCCCAAATTGCTCCTTTTCTTAAAAACAAAAAAACAAACCCAGCCATTCCCCTCCCCCCCTCCCTTTTTGACCACATATCCCATCCTTGCTATTTTTACTGATGGAAATTACAAATCCATATGGCTTACATTACTTCAAAATATTACTTTAGCTAAAACCATCACACAAATGAGCTTTTTTGGGGGGGGGGGACTATGCAAAATCTACATTGCAATTGGAAACATTAAAATGATGGGTCTGCCAAGTCACTTGGTTTCTCTGACCGTGGGCACAGCCTGATTGATGTTAATGTACATTTTGTATCTCATTGGTTTTAACAGATATAGCTGAGCATGTATGTACTTCCTTTGGGGAAAAAGAAATGTGGGCTAACTTTTTATTGAGCTAAAATTGGGATGAAGCCTCACTCCACCACGAGAATGGGAGAACAATCAGAATCTGAGAAACAATTTTGGCTTAATTTGAACCAGTCAGACTTCATTTGGAATCTATAGCTTTGATGTAAGGATGCTATGGCACTTCATCCCCCCTTTTTAAGAGACTTCCAGGAGGACATCAAGGAGGCGACCAGTCACACCTAGGGGGGGAAGGTGATGTTCCACAGGGTGGGCGCCATGGCAGAAAACCCATCTCCTGGGTCCTGCCAAACATAGTTCTATAGCAGACGGGACCCAGAGCATGCTGCTTCTGCTGGACCTGATGGGACAAGCAGAAGTAATCAGGAAGAGGCTGTCCCTCAAATAATTTGAAGTCAAGAAAATGTACATTTTATGATCTTGGAAAATTCAAGCCAGAGATATATTACACATTTTAGTACAAGGCATGGCAAGATATATATGCTGAATGAATGAATGAATGAATGAATGAATGAATTTACACCAAAGTACAAATTAAATGTTAGTCTTTTCCACTAATGAACATTCTACAAAGTACACTATGGGTGTATCATTAAGCAACAAATGCTATGTAAATATCAGTTGTGGATGAATTAGATGTAGTTAATCTCAGGTTTTATATTATTAAATGTGGGTTGGAGCAACTGTGGTGTAATTCATTCTAGACTTGGACACAACAATAGCTTAGAAAAATTTCCTGCAAATTGTATTCTGAGGAAAGCCTGGCTGTAAAATTGGGTGGAAGTCTAGATAGCTTTCTTTATTTCATTAGCAAGTACAGTATGTTCGATTTTTGATATTAGATTGGTTCTTAAATTTTCATGCAGACTCTTTTCCAGAGAGAAGATGTGATCATATGAGCTCACACAGAAATTTATTTATGTATTTAATCTTTGTAAAATATTTTAATGTTGAATTTTACACATATTTTTAATTTGTTTTTATCATTTAAAAGCCACCTTTCGTACTCATTTCTGAATCAGAATCTAAAAGGTTTAGCACATCTATAATTGTTTTCTTATTTGCTATGTTGGTTTAATGTAGCAGTATTTGAATCTGATCAGATTTTATATAGCGGGTTTATGATCCAGCGTTATTGTTTCCTAAGAGCAATCTAGCCTTCAACAATAATCATTTCTTTGTCAGAAAATATTTCTTTTTCCGAGTAGATAACTTGTTTGAAGGCTACCTATCAACTTCTTGCTGTAATAATTTTTTTAGTCATTACATAATAATAATAATAAAAACCCACGCCATACAAGCATGCAGAATGATACTTATTGAAGTTGTGAAGTTGTAAATATAAATGGCTGTAGAAGCACAGATAATGCCTTATTATAGCCAAACTACAAGTGGAATTGGAATATATTTGCATGGAGAAACCAATCTATTCACCGGCTAGAATATATAACTGAGTTCATGGTACCCAGTGATTTGTTGTTGTTCAGTCATTAAGTCGTGTCCGACTCTTCGTGACCCCATGAACCATATTGCGCCAGGCCTTCCTGTCCTTCACTGCCTCCCTGAGTTTGCTCAGTTTCATGCTCATTGCTTCAGTGATGCTATCTAACTATCTCATCCTCTGCCGTCCTCTTCTCCTTTTGCCTTCAATCTTTCCCAGCATCAGGGTCTTTTCCAAAGACTCCTCTCTTCGCATTAGGTGACCAAGGTATCTGAGCTTGAGCTTCATTATCAGTCCTTCCAATGAGCAATCAGGGTTGATTTCCTTTAAGATTGACTGGTTTGACCTCCTAGCAGTCCAGGGGACTCTTAAGAGTCTTCTCCTACAATTCTTGATGCTTTCAGGAACAACTGAATGTAGCATTACATTCAAAGAGTGATGAATCATTCAAGTGTGAAATAATGTTCCACTTCAGTATGCCAGAGAAAAGCATTTGCCTTCCTTATGAATGAAGCTGAATTTTACTTTTGTTTTTAGTCACTCATTGAATAAATTTTGATATGTCAGCAGAGATCTAGACTTAGTTCTGGTCACTTTGGAAGAAAACTTGCATTGTTTGGGAGAGTATCTCTTAGAAATGTTCCAGTTCCAGTCTCATTTGCAGAAAATTTGTAAAAAAAATCAGAATTCCCTAAGGATAAGCCCTACAATTTCACCACTAGCATCACTATCAAATGCCATCAAGCACTTTCCATTTCAAAGATAGTTATAATAAGAAAGATCTGATTACATATGCCAACCTGATACATCTGGATGCAAGAAACAGACTAGAGACACAACAACAATGGTTTGCTGAAGGAAGCAATCTACCATGGAGAGGCCACCCACAAATAAACTGGCCCTGTGTTATCTAGGACTTTAAAGGTGGTAACCAGCACCTTGAATTACACCCAGAAAGAAACTGGGAGCCAGCAATGAGGTAACATGGGCAAACTGAGAGGTGCCAGCACTGTGTGAGTTGCCATGTTCTGCCCCAGTTGTAACTTCTGGATAGTCTTCAGGGGCAGCCCCATGTAGAGTGCATTGCAAAAGTCCAACCAGGAATGAGATGTGTCTTTAGATGAGATGTGTTTTCTGGACACCATAGATTCATTCACACAATCTCCAGTAGCATTTCTCCATGTACTGTAGGTCTTGTGATTTAGTTATAGAGGTGGTTCAGCCTTCTGGAACTTTTGGATATGAGTGCCATGACCCCCTTCCCTCTGGGGACTCTTTCAGAACAATGCATTTTGACTAGGAAGAAAGGATGGAAGGAAGCCCCTGTTGGTTCCAGGCAGGTCAGCAGGTAAGGAACATTGGGAGAGGGGAGAGTCCCAGGCACAGTCCACTGACCTTCCCACTGATAGTTTTGTTCTGCTTCTGTATCTTCAGCTGGGTAGACCACTAGAGGAAAGACCGTCGGTTTTAAAAAAAATAGATAGCATGGATAGGTGTAATGTTGACACGTGAGTCTTTCAGCTTAACCCAATTATTGTTGAGACAGTCCCCCCACCTCTCCAGTTTACAAATGTGGGTGCTTTAAAAAAATATTACTATTGTATTCACACGTATATTTCAGTTTCACCAGCAAAATCATGGAGTGAATCTAAGACAAGCACACATATACCTATGCATACTGTGGTAGTGAAAGGTGCCCCCCCCATACACCTGGGAGCTGCATTCACTACCAAACTTATGAGATGCCCCCTCCCCCCCACATGTGACCTGTTTAAAGTGCCCTTTCAATAAAACATTCACAACAAGCTGAAGTGACCCTGAGTGGCAACGGGGAGAGGAATCAGTCAGGAACCTGTGGCCCAGTAAACCAAACTGCTTCTATTCACTGGCCATATCTCAGAGATAGTATGGCTAGCATGCTGACCTAGTAGGAAGGGATAAATAAATAACAAGGTCACACGGATGGGTTTATCAAAAACATTCCGACGTCATGCTGTAATTTACACTGTGTCTGCCTTTTTCTTTGCCTTTACCATATAGTAGGCAAAGGGTATAAAAGCTCTGGTTCTGCCTTTGCTCAGGGCTGCCCAACAAGCTACCAGTGCTTTGCTGGGAGCCCAGTGTACAGTATATTGTTTTATTGCTTGCATGCTAATAAAATTATGATGCCTCTTCAAAGTGATTTGGTTGCTTTGGGTGAGCCAGGTTTTGGCCACAACAATACATATTTCAGCTAGATATGTGGAGTAGAGTCAGTACTGAGTATATGCACATTTGTGCAAGCATATAACATGGCAGTCCATTAACAGAGATTAGTATATCAATGATCTGTGCCACAAATATATAAATGTGTGACTGGACTGTGCATGCCTGCCAGAATTTGTCTAGTTACTGTATTTTCTATTTTCTTTCTAATTTATTTATTTTTATATGAGAATACTTCAGTTTTAGCTATGCTCAGGGGAAAAAAGAGAGGAACATTGTGAAAATGGTCTCATTTGCTCTTTCCTCAGAGGACATACCGGAAATGCTCATTCAAGACACAGCAAGGCAATACATAGTATGATTCTTTTATCAGTTCCCTGTACATTTTAGGGTCCCCTCTCCCTTGATTTGCTTATAAAACACAGGTGGAAAAGATTGCAGCTGTGCCTCCTGATGGCAGTAGCTTTAATAGGAATGTTGGTCTTAGCCCAAAAGAGCCAGCTTGGTCTAGTGATTAAGGCACCAGACTAGAAACCGAGAGACGGTGAGTTCTAGTCCCGCCTTGGGCATGAAAGCCGGCTGGATGACCTTGGACCAGTCGCTCTCTCTCAGCCCAACCCACCTCACAGGGTTGTTGTTGTGGGGAAAATAGGAGGAGGAAGGTATGTTTGCTGCCTTGAGTTATTTATAAAAATAATAAAGGTGGAATTTTTAATAAATCTGAAAAAAAAAAGGAAGAACATGTTTTATGTTGCTTCCAGGATGGGCATGCAGATGTGCAATTAATGCACACATTAAGAGTCAGGCTGCAGGCTAGTGAATACCTCTTGGCTGCCCTTGTTATATTGTGTGGGTATTACCTTTTATACATTGGCTTGTGGAATTGGGGTTATATGTGAGCAGTATTACTCCAAATTAAAATGAAATGGGCAAAGCTCTGACTCCCTTGAGGAATGAAATAGCTTGCATTATCATTCATTTAAGATTTTCTGTTTCCATTTTGGTTTCATGGTTCACGGAGATACTTAAAATGTGATTCAACCAGATTCTTCTTACACAGGAGCTGTTAAGTCCTTTTGACTACAATTTGAAATTGTCTATTAACCTTTTCCTATAGCATGGTAATGTGCCCAACATAGCCAAGGGATTTCACTGAGAAAAAGCTAAAACCATCTGGAGCTGAAAGCAAATAATCAAAACATCATTTGCATTCTTATGCTCCAGTATATGACTTCTTTGTCGATGCATTATTTGAGTTCCTATTTACATTTGAAAGGGATTTGGGATTGCCCTTGTCTACCATGGTAGAAATGGTGTGAATAGGCAGGTCTTCCAGTGAAATAATTTTGCGAGAGTGCCAGCCTAAAAGTTTGCTTGTCCTGACGTGTTGTCACATAAAAGAGAGAGTGGACTTATTCTCTATTGCCCCAGAGGGCAGGACCAACCAAAACATTAAAACTACAACGTTGATACAGCTCTTCCAGGGTATTTGGGGTGCCTTGCTTCACCAGCTTGTCTCTTATGTCCTTGGGAGCCCTTCTCTGAACTTTAGGGCTAAGGGCCCTGAAAATTAGGGCCACATCATTCCATCCTACATCGCCAGCAAGTAATTTAAAGTCCAAAATATATGACCTTACTCTCCTCTGTTCCTGCTTCAGCTTCTGGATCTCTCGACTGGCAGAAATTCCCCGTATGGGATCCCCAAAGTGTCCTTTGAGTTTACACATGATACCTTATATTGTCCAGCACCGGATTGTTCTCCTCAATGAATGAGATTGCTCACTTAGCTGCTGCTTCCTTCAGCAAACTCAGCACAAAAGTCACTTTGGTGTGATCAGTGGGAAACTCCACTGGCCTGCCTGCCATAAACATTTCACACTGAGCAGTGAAAATCCAGAATTGATCCTGGTCCCCTCTGAACTTCTCTGGCAAGCTCCCATGGGAACGCAGGAGCATTGGTTGAGCTTGCAAATTGTTGTGCTGATGTGGTTTGGGACAAATTCTGCCCTAGCTGTTGTGTTAGTTGTATCATGGCATTCTGCAAATTGGTCACCTGTGCATCTACTTGCTGCTCATGTGGCAACAACACTGCTGCCAGATGCTTGGTGGACAGCAGAGTTCCTTGAGGATCAGGAGCCATTCCTGAAATTCCTCTCCTTGGAACAGAGTATGAGACTTCCAAGAATGATGTCAGCCTTCCCAGGTAGATCAGACAGGAAACATGACCAGATAAGCTAATTCTACTTTATTGTAAAGCTACATTAAGAGAATCTTGCATGTCTGAAAGTAAGATTCTGCCACCAACTCCTTTACAGCCCGAAAAACTAGGAAGGGTCCCTTCTGAGCCTCTTGCCCCATCCATTTTGTAGTTGAGGGATATGCTGTCTCTTATCTGATCATTCCCTAGGCAGCATCTCTTCCCCCTGTCTCCCAAGTTCTTTCCCATATACCATTACAGATACTCTAGAACAGTGTTCCTCAACCTTGGCAAGTTGAAGATGTGTGGACTTCTCCAGTATGTTAGCTGGGGAATTCTGGGAATTGAAGTCCATTGCTCTACAGGATCCTGCATTGAGTAGGTGGTTGGAATAGATAAGTAGATTTGACTGATTGATTGATTGATTGATTGATGGTATTTCCAGACTCTGAATGACTCCTGGTGGTGTACAATATATAAAACCTAAAACAATTCTCAAGGACAATACAGTGGTACCTCTACTTAAGAACGCCCCTACTTACGAATTTTTCGAGATACGACCAGCTCCGGCCCCAAAAATTTACCTCTACTTACGAACTCGCCTCGACGTACGAACCGGATCTGTGGCCATTTTCCGCCCGTTCCATGTGGTCCGTGGCCATTTTCTGCCCATTCCACGTGGTCCGGGGCCATTTTTCCGCCGTGCCACATGGTTCGTGGCCATTTTCCGCCCGTTCCACGTGGTTCGTGGCCATTTCCCCCATACCACGTGGTCCGCGGCCATTTTCCGCCCGTTCCACATGGTCCATGGCCGTTTTCCCACCCTGCCGCGTGGTCCGTGGCAATTTTCCACCTGTTCCACATGGTCCGCGGCCACTTTTCCGCCCGTTCCACATGGTTCGCTGCCATTTTTCTGCCCCTGACACGTGGTTCCACGGCCGTTTTTCCGCCCCTGACGCGTGGTCCGCGGATGTCAGAACGGATTAACAGTAATTACATTGAACCTTATGGGAAAATTTACTTCGACTTGTGACCAACTTGACTTGAGATCAGAGTCACGGAATGGATTATGTTTGTAAGTAGAGGTACCACTGTACGTGCAAGTTAAATGCAATTAGTACCAATAAGCAATCAGTAAAAGTGTGATAGTTATCATTCTTTAAATTCCCTCTGGAGCAGTTTTAGTCCTCAACAGCTTCTGGAAGGCAAGTAAAGAGGGTGCCAGCTGATGGCTATTTTCAAGGGGCTGATGATAATCTAATGTTTCAAACAGTACAGTCAGACCCTTCTACTCTGGTGTCGATCTCCAAACTTCCTGCATTATTGGATGCCACCAAGAAATTATGCTGTTTCTATCTCTTAGTCTGTATGGTTAGTGTAGAGAGTAAGGAAGACGGCCTTGACAGAAATATGCAAGAACTGTTACCTAGTCAAAGAGGGCTGAAATGTTCTTTAAGTCCAAGGAAGCAAGATGCCATCTGGAAGTGACTCAGACAAATGCCTCCTTGATTCACTGGGGTATAAGAAGGAGGGGAGGGATAGCACAGTCAGACTTAATTACAAGATTGTTGTCAGCTCCACTAGGTAGACCAGACCAGAAAACTAACTCCACATGAAGATTAGGACTATACTTCATTGAGATAGGCTACAATAACAGAATTGGCAAGCTGCAGCTTAATTGAACATCAGCTGAAAGATACACTCTAAATCAGATTATTATTTTCACAATTCATTAAATTGGGGACTGTATGAAATGTTATTGCCCTGTGATAAGCTCAAGGATTGAATTAAATTTATATCATTACCTATAGTGATTATAAAGATCTTCTTTTGTCTATTAATTTGCTATCTTTTTTCACTTGTCACATTTATTTTACGTTATTATATATCTGGGTTTTCTTGATAGTATAATAATTCTCTACCTTTTTTTCTGTTTGCATTGTAGGGTTTTGTTTTTATATTTCACTATTTTGAAAAATAAAGAAATTATTGTCCCCCTACATTTCTCAGTAGCATATACTCTATACACTGAATTTTACTTATTATCATTAGCAAAAACATACATACTTTTATACAAAAAGTTCTAGGTTTTGATTTATAGGAAAGGAAAGCAACTAATGACAATAGTTGAAAGTGAACACATGGTGTCATTCAGTAACATTTTTGTCAAACATGGAGGTCCGGTTAGAAGCTCAGCTGAGATCCTTCAAAAATATTTATCTTATGTCCAGATTGATATTTTTCAGTTTATTATTGCAAAATATGAAAAATGATTATATCACCAGAGCTTTCCAAGTCTTGTCTCTATGATAAATGCCTAATAAATAAAGATCTTGGCATTAGACAGGGTCAGACAGTGAAAAAGCTCTAAGCAACTGGCCAATGGGAATCAGTTGAGTGAGAGGACGATTTCATGAAAATTTTCACTTTGTGTTCCTTTGCTGAATTTTAAAGCCACACAGCATTACCCATTTGTTCTGGATTTCCAGATGAGCAAATTCAAAGCAGGAAACTGCAGCCCTTCAATGGAAAAGTTTGCAGATGTGGATTTGTTTCTTTCATATCTCAGAAATTCAGGCGTACTTTTTAAAACACCTTAGTCATACATTGAAAAATGTAATGTGTGACATAACTCAAACAGAAATACAAACTTCACTAATGCACTGAAGTGTTTTATATACACACGCACAGAGAAAAACAGTACTCGCATCTTTCTGAAATCCATACCAGGCTGATATGAAATATTTTTGATGCTATAAAAATTCTCTCTTTCTTTGGATTCACACATTATGCAAACCCTTATGTAGCTTGTTTGGGCTTAGCTTAATGTGATGAATGAATTCAGTCACTGTGGGTTGTAAATTATAGTTATGGCTTAAAGTTGTGTGTGACCCAGGTCCAGTGGTGCACTGGTAAGTCTTTAACGATCGGCTGAACAGCTGATCAGGGTGCTAGGTGGTGTGGCTCAGCTCTGCTTTCAACCAGCTCACAAAATTCCAAAAAATTTAACTATTGTTCTTGTGAGACAGTACAAGCAGCCTCCAGTACTGGAGATGCCCAGGTCACTATTGCTAGTTCAACAAACTATAGTTCAAAGAAGCCATGGCTTCATGAAATACGTGAAACGAGCCCATCCCCTCTCACTAGCACAGTAAATAGATATTTGAGAGTATTTTTGAATTTTTATCCACCCATCCACCTGAAAGAAGGATGACTGAGCAATTTTCAACCTAAATTCAACACAACTTATTTCTCCAGGCTGACAAGCGTTCAGACCTGTTATCCTCACCCCCACATTTTTGTTTTTTTACAAAATACGTAGTGTTTCATTTTAACAAAATACAATAAGGAAGAAAGAGGAAGCCTTGTCCTGAGAAGATTACAGTCTGAACTTAATTTTTAAAAAGAGTTAACAGAGAGATGCAGGATGTCAGTTAAAAGCAAATGGGAGCAAAATGTAGAAATAAAAATTTCTGTAACCACAAGTTCTTATGAACAAAGTGTTGGTGTAGTTGGTGTAGTTCTACGTGACCAAGCACCATGTGCTCAGATCTGACTTGGGATAACAATGCTTAGCAGCTGAGATTCTTATTTAACTGTTCTGAGTCAACTATTCTATGAATGAGAAGTGATAATGAACCTTGGTTTGCATATGTGGGAAAGGTTACAGGGCTGCTTTTCCTCATAAAGCTACAACTGGGTCAATAGTATCTCCTGTTGAAAGGGTCACACCATTACATTTCTTTTCAGCCATGGGGTGGAAGGCTAGGAAAGGGGAAAGTGTTGCATCAAAAATAACCCAGAAAAGAAGGGGCATGTGCCCTCTCTGACATAGTAACATGGCAAATGGGGCTTGGAGATTGCTCCCATATGAAAGTGAAGAAAGAAGGATATACAAAATCTTTGATAATAAGCCTGTAGGGGAACAGTGAACAACCTGAGACCTCAGGGTTCTTTGGGATTCCTGAGCCCCTTTTCTAAAACCCTCTTCCGATCACAATTGCCAAAACCCAATAGCATGAAGGAAGAAGTCCAGCTCTAGAGTAAGACCTAAAATAAGTTTAATACAGCCATTATTGTTTCTTTTTTGTAACACATAAAAAAATCTAAGCTTCCCCTCCCCCCCCAAAATACCAGATCTGTTGGGTGTGAAAATGTTTTGTCTACTTTATACATTATAACTCTGCCCACTGCAGCCCTTTATCACCAAAGGTGATCACGCTCCCCAGATCCTAAATGCTAGCCTTGGTTGACTAGCTTATGAATTTTTGGATAGTGTTAAAATATAACTCTGAACAGCCTCTGCCAAGATGATGAATGGTGAAGAATACAATAATTGTAGTTCTGCAGTATCTGATGACAACAGGTTCCTTATTTTTAGTTTACAGGATAAAGACCATGGAGTTTCCGAACTTCCTCAGCAGTGGAACTCACATCTCTGTGATTCTTTGAGTAGAATATTGTACCTGGACCGTAGTCATCCAATAACTGAATAATTCCTCATCTATGACATGTATTTGGTAGCTCTGGGGAAGCTGAAATATTCAACTGTGCCAGATTTAGCCTAAGGACAATATTGGAGCAGCCTACAATCTTCATCTATAAATGTAGATTGTTCAGTCATTCCAATAGTTTCACAGATATTCTGTAGAATCACCAGTTGGGAAGAAAGTGCAAGCCAAGGCTGCTACTTATATAGATGTGATACACAGGTATACACATACACACTCACACACTTCCCTCAGGAAGATGGATTGAGAAACTCATGTTGCTAAGCACTTTGCATAATGCTAGAGCCACCTTACGGCTTGCAGCATTAAGACCTGGATTTCCCATTTTGTATCTGCATATTTTTATGCCTTCACCCCCGCTCTTAAATTGAACTAAAACAGCATTAAACTCATCTGGCCTCTTGTCTGAATTTTGGCCAAGCATAATGACAAGAGAACAAAGGTAATAATTTGTGAGTCAAAATTCTAGAGACTAGTCAAATGTGGTCTCTCTAGCCTTAATTTATTTCTCCAATTGAACTTTCAAAAGAGAAGGAAGTGGTGTGTGGGGTAACCTTTTCTCTGCCAAGGGAATTACTTCTTATGTGAAAGTCTCTTTTTCCCTCTTCCTTTGTTCCTGACATAAAAAACAGTGTGTCAGCCAGTGCAATATTAATCTGATCTGACTGTACATGTAACAGTTGGAGTAGCCCTATTATGGGCCTTGGGTTGTCACTAGAATTTTTGCTCCAGTTTTGCCTGATTCCTTCTGTCAGAAAAAAGGTTCAGATGATTACTGCATCAACATTTGTACTTTTCTGGGACTTTTCTATTTCTTATTGCATATGACTCAAAAGATTCTGAAATGGTCCTGGTGTAGGTATGCAGTGTGTCTTCCAAGTAAACTCTCAATTAGTAAAAACAAGACAAAAAGCAACAACTCTAAGGCTGTTTCACTGTTGTTGTTGCCCAACAGGATACCTTTATGGAAACGTATTCTCAGGGTAAATTTGCTGTCATTTTCAAACAACAGATTGCAGATGGACCATCTTTAGATCAAATAATAATCAAATATGGATTTCTTGAATATATCATCTTATGACTGCATGATTTTAATGGAGGCCACAAAGCTCAGGAGATGTTCTAATTGGTTATTAGAGCTGTCATCTGTTAGGATTGGTGTCAAAAACCAAGGCCAGCTACCTGCTAACCTCTGAGGGCATAAGAAGTAGCAAATTCACATTTACCTTTAAGTCCAGGTGTCTGCAAAGGTCTGAATTTCACCTGCAGCAAGTGAGCTGTTCCAATTCTGCCTTTCTGCTCAGCTGCTTATACTTCTTCAGTTTCTCTGAATTTTATTACTAGTGGACTAGATTGAAGGAAGTTTCTTTAGTTATCAGAGGTCTACCAATTTAAAGCTGACCTCCTTGCAAATTCTAAAGTTTGTCAGAACTGAGACTTTTTGTCCTTCTCAATGTAAATATTGATAATTTCTTTTTAATTCAGGTTGGAAATGGCTCCTAAAAGCCAGAACTCCAGTTTCTGTTCTGCTCATGGATAAATCCTTGTAAAAAGAAACCAACAAATATTTCTTAACAACGTGAGCCTGCTTGCCATCAGTCAACCCTAAATTCTGTTGTATAAAAATTGCATAAAAGTATGTAACCTAACCAGTATGGCTGTTGTAGAAGTTGGACTCCAAAATATCTGGAAAGCATCATGGAGATTTCCTAAATGATTAAGATTTCTCTGATTTCCTGGGAACAATGCATGTTCCTTCTTTCTATAGGACAAGCAGCTATAGCTTTCAATCATTGGAAAAGAAATTAGATTGCATTAGGGCAGTGTTTCTCAACCTTGGGAACTTTAAGTTGTGTGGACTTCAACTCCCAGAATTCTGGGAGTTGAAGTCCACACATCTTAAAGTTCCCAAGGTTGAGAAACACTGCATTAGAGTGAGCCCAGCTGTTCCACAATTCCCCATTGCAAACTGCAAGAGACCTCCTATAGCTTGTTTGCCATTATTGCTTCTTTCCTCAGGACAGTAATAGTAACCTTATTGACTAGTCAGTTGACCATATCAAGAAACAACAGGCATCAGAGACACCTAACATATCTGAAATCCAATCAACTTTCAGTCTCATGTACATCTTTTGTGGGAAACAGGGCATGATGATTGCACATGAAATTGTTTCTAGAATAGAGTTTCAAGGGGTTATTACAAAATGACACTTCCAAGTTAGGGTCCCCACGGCCCATCCAAAGGAACCAATATTTGTTCAATAGGCCTCTGTGAAATGGCCATGTCCTGTCTGATAAGGCCCTTCATGTTACAGAGGAGATATGGTCCATCTTATTTCTCCAAAAGTGGTTTCAGCATATGCAGAAACTCTCTTTAGCTCAGGTGAAATGGAATTGTGCAGATATCCTTCTGCGTAGAGGGCTAGAGCATCAGCCACTCACTTTGCAGAAATGTTCTGAACATTGTGCACTTTGAAACTTCATTGATGCAACATATCTCTTTGATGTTTTGCAGTGCCCCGTTGTTTGATATCTTCCTTTTTTTATAGGTCTTTTTTCTATCCCATCAGAGGGAGCAGTTTTAATGTTTAAAATGCAAATATTTTGAAAGCTATGGGAAATTGTGTTACCAATTATTACGATGTGTTTTGGGCTAATGCTGGGCAACATGGGCAAAATACGTCAATCAATGTATTTGAAGAATTGTCTCACTGGCGTTAAAAAAGTGAATCTACCTATGAATATCAGATTCTACTGCAATGTGCATTTTCACCTTACAGGAGGGGATTGCATGAATGAATTTACCTCTGTATAAAAGTTATTACTTGACCTAGAAACTTATATATTGGAGAGGTTCACTGCAATTTTTATTAATTTTTTTGGCTGGGAGGGATGGAGGGAAGTTGAGAGAGTCATTCAAACACCCAGCTCCTCCAGCATTCTGACCCAGCAGGCACAATTTTACTACACAATGTCATGTTTGTATAGCCAAGCTTTGAATGATAGACATTGGAACCAGATTGCAAAGAATAGATTTAGTTCAGTTATAGAGAGACCAAATGCTTTTGTGCCCTAACTCTTGGAGAATTACTGTAAATGTTGTGGTAAAAACAAAACAAATGCAAACAGAAGATTTCCAGCAGAGTGAGCAGTTCTGGCTTTGAGAGACAAAACACATTAACCAGCAACAATTAATTGCCTATTGAATAGGAAAGGAATGACGCCCTTTGGCAGCTCAAGTTTTTATACTCTGTTTACTATAATAATGATCTCAGGACAAATATTCAGCATAACTTTAGAATTCTCCTCTTGCTGCAGTGACCCATAAATGACCTATACAGTTTAATATTTGGATGATGTGGAATAAGGGCCATGAAAGTTCTGAAAAGTGTCCTGCTCTGTAATAAACTTCTTGAACCGCATAATATGGTGTTTCAAGAATGTGTGATAAAGTACTCTCAATAGTTGCATACATAAAATGGCACATGTATTTTTGAATCCAAATACTATAACCTGGAATAAAGTGATGAACTTAGAGGCTGTGAACATTGCATCTGAGCTACATTTAGTTTGTGTTGAAAGCTGTGAACAACACAATGCACGACACACAACAGGCTTGCTCTGCCTCCCCCCAGCATGCTTTCAAACTAACATCTGTAGTAAGATCAGGCAGGTTTCAACTTCCATCTGCAATAACTTCTATACAAGCAATCTAATTAATAGGTGAATAGGTTTTGTGAAATAGCTACCACTAACCATGAAATTAGGAGCCTTTCTCATAGTTGAAGCTTTCATGCTGATGAACCTTACAGAGATAAAGATGTACATGGAGCAAGAAGTCTTTTAAATAAATTCTACTCTGAAAGGCTAGGGGCTCAAGAACTAACCTAAAATCATCTACAAGGATCTAGGATCAATATCCTAGATCCTTGTAGATGATTTTAGGTTAGTTCTTGAGCCTTGCCTTCCTGTACTTTCCCAACCATCTTTACTTACTCTAGATGGTTTCTGCTTCTCTCTCTCCACCCTACCCCCTCCTCATAACTGTTCAAAGAGCTGGCATAGAAGTTGACTTGGATTGAATTTTGAATAAACATATCCATACTGAATCTAGCTATGAACCAAAATGCACCAGCATGTTGATTTTTTAAAATTGATCTGCTGCACAATTCATGAAAATGTCTATATTATGAAAAAGAATGCCCAGGAGTATATTTAATGATTTGTGAAACTTTCTAGGGGTAAGAAATATTGCTTGCTTTATGACTATTTCCTTTTATACACTGTGAATTGTATAATGAAAAAAAGAATAAAGTAGGCCTTTAAATTTCAAGCATGGTTATACACCATCTGGTTTTGGGTTTTTTTGGTCACCTGGGTATATAATTTCTATGGCAAGGGTGGGGAACCTATGGCCCTGCAGGTGTTGATGAACTATAGTTCTCAGCATCATCATTGTCATGCTGGCTGAATCTGATGAGGTTGTTATTCAACAGCATCTGAAGAGCTACAGCTTTCTCCTCCCACTGCTTTATGAGAATGGCATAAATTAACTAGAGTAATATGGCTAAGGCGATTCCAGTGGTATCCACCAAGGATAATGCAGATGGCCAAACTTACCACTTATTTTGATATGCAAGGGGAGCATATGAGAATTATTCTGAAACTGTATTTAGTTAAATATCTGAATATGCAGTAAGGGTACAATTTATTTAGTGAGAGACATAATTGTGAAAATGATATGAATGGAAAGTCACAACAATTAACAATACAAAATTTCCTCCCTCCCTCCCTCCCTCCCTGGATTTAAATCCATGAAATTGTATAGACTTACAGTGGTGTACAGCAGAATTCAGAATTATAACCACCACCATAACAATAATGAAACATCCACAGTAATTGCCAGTTCCCAATTAAAACAGGTATGGTAATGTCAATTAAAATGTCCGTGGTAATAACTTAACTAAGACATCCATGGTACAATAATAATAAAAAGTCCCTGATAACAATAAAACATAAAACTTCCACGCTTATTATTACAAAGCTGCACCAAAAATAATCAATAACCATACATAATCCACATTAACAACAATAATCCTAAATGTAATTATAATTTAGTCTGGGGAAGATGGTGTATCTTCTCCCTGTTAAGGGCTATTCATCTGTTTTTTCCACCTTGGTTTCTTCAGTCTGTTAATCTCCTTACCTCTGTGTCAGCTGATCTTCTTGGCATCTTTCTCCTCATATGAGTTGAATTGACTTTTTCCACTAACTGCCTCTTTCTTCCAAAGATCTTGACCTGCCTCTTTCTCCCCCTCCCCTTTTTTCAAACCAGTTTTCCTTTCTTTTCTGTCCATTTCTTCAAAGCTGACATTCCCAATTAGAAGGTACAGAAGGTATAACATATAAAACCATTTAATATGCTTTTCACTTGTAATGTTCAGGAAAGTCTAACTGTCCATCATCATGGAATATGGACAGCATATTTCTGGATTTCTATATCTGACCTGATTTCTCAAGAGTATGTTAAGGAAAAAAAAACCCTCACTGCTTGATGAACTGATACTACCATGCCTACACAAATTTGTTAAGTTACAGTGTTCTCTTCAATCTGTCAATGAACTGTTCAGATGTTAAATTTCTTAAATGTCTTAAATTTAACAGTTCAGCTCTTAAGACATTTCAGCTACTTAAATCACTAATCATACTGTATGTCGGGATAACTGATCTCTGATTATACATTTTCTATAGTCTTATATTCAGTAAAATGCTATTGCTACACATGCTGGGTGGGTGTCGGTTCACTGCATATAATTCCTAGCTGGTGGCATGTGGGCAACTTAGGTTGGCTTATTAATTACTCTGTAAGTAGAATTCCTAGCTTGCCTAGGAAAGCATGACATGCTTGGGATTCAACAGAGCTTTGGTTGAGCATATGACATAGTGGCCAATGCTCCCACAGTGACTGGTACTGTCCTTATCAGTAGTAGGAAATGCTGCAAGTGATATGGTTATGACTCAAGTGGTAACCTGATCTTCAGTGTCAGTATCTTATTATCTTATTGAAAGCCTTGATTGACCAAAGCCATAATGGGCAGTGGAGACCAATATCTGTGGGCCAATCTGATGACAATCAAGCCATATGGAAGACTGACTTGGAATGTAAGAAGAGCAAATTGTAAAGAACATGAATTAAAGATGGAATAAAATAAAGAAAAAATGGATATGTTATCTCTGTGAAACTAAAAGGAAGTGGAAAAGTGTAGTAGTTCTGAATGAAGGTCGTCTAATCTTGTAGAGTATCAAATCAGTTTATTACAGCCCTAAGGCCAGATGCAATAAAATATCTAATAGTAGAACTGTTTCTCACACACACACACACACACACACACAGAGAGAGAGAGAGAGAGAGAGAGAGAGAGAGAGAAAGACAATAATAGGATCTAAAAAAAATAAGAACAGAAATTGTGAAATGAAGGGTTAACAGATAGGTCTAAAAATATGAACCGCTATCATGTACATTGTGCTGGGTGCATAAGAAAGTAAAAACCCATGTTATGTTCCAGAGAAAGTGATTGGGCCATTCTGAGATCCAGAAATGAATGAGAATGATGACTTTGTGGAAAGTATCCACTTAGGAAAATATTGGGACATTCTGAAAGCATAGTTCAAGCCCAGGTCTATTCATATATACAGTACACACAGTAAAGCAATGATTAATTTCATTGGTCATTGGCTTTTTGAAAGATTGAAAAATTAGTGAGCAATAACAAGAATGATGAGCCATGTTGAATCTAGGCAGAGGATTTTCTGGTAGCCTCTGTGGTGGATCATGGGGAAAAATGAACATGGAAGAAAAAGAAGTGAAAGAAAAGAGAGAAAAAGTAGAATGACAGCAGGAAGAGAAAGTATGGATTATTCTTTTAAAAAAAATTAAAAAATAGATTTATCTCCCAACCAAATGAACTGAAAAAGGTTGTAAGGAAATATGATAAGGAAGCTGCTTGGAACAGAGTGAAAAGAATTATGATTATGTTACAGAATGCATAAAAATGTGTGTAGTTATATTAATGGGATGTATGAAAAAGGATGCTTGGTAGAATGATGAGGTGAAAGAGGTTTTGAATGAGAAAAAAATGAATATAAGAGAATTATTGCTGCAAAAAAATGAGGACAACAGAAAGACATATAATATATATATATATATATATATATATATATAAGTGGTAGAAGTAGTAAGAAGTAGGAATATATATAAGTGCGAGTAATGTAGCCAAAGAGAGCAAGGAGTGGTTAAGATTAAAAGGGGCAGAGAAAATGCAGACAAAATTTGATGGAAATAAAACATTGTCTTGGAATGAGATGAAGTGGGCTAAGCAAGGAGCCTCCAGCAGAGTGAATGGAATTAAAAATAACAGAAATAAAATGATTTGGCTTGAAACTGAAATGAAGGAATGCTGGAAGAAGGATTTTAGAGATATATGTTGGAATGATAGTGATATGTTAAGGAATAGAAGTGAAGTGAATGCTATAACTGTTAGGGGAAGAATGATGAAAAAGTCATAAATATAATGCAAAGAACAATAAACAGAAGAACCTGGCTGTTTATGCTCTTCCATATACAGTTACCCCAGATTTTGTGCAATAGTATAGTACTTTAGTTTTAAAATGAGTTCCTCTTCAAGTGGAATAACATATCTGGATGTAGATTTCTAATACTTTAAATCATGCTAGCACAAGATGCGAAATGCTTTCTCCATATGCAGAAGACATATTTGGCTAAATCTGCTAATTTGTAAATACATTTTAATTGGAACTGTTCTTTCTGACAATATCCAGTCCTCCTGACATAATTTCTCAGTTTAGTCATTTTCTGGCCAAAAACATCTGTTTGTTTGGAATTATCACAGTATATTCTAGCCTTAGAACATGCAATCATAAACCTTATATCAATTGACATTACAAAATAAAAGTGTTCAAAAGATTCTAGAGCTGTTGAGTTGGCTTAATATCATTCCTGTGGTCTTGTCTTTTCTGTTAATTTGAAAACACGTCTTCAATAAAAATAGGGGAACTTCTCTGGGCTCTCTCTTGTTGGATGGCAGGTTAACCTGTTGCACCTCTAAGAAGTTGAGATTAACATTATGAAAATAGGATAATGGAGGGAGATGTCAAGAATGTTCTGAACAGGAACTTGTAACATGACACCAACTATGGAAAGCATGATAAATATTTTAAGAGTAGGAATGGTGTGGAGAAAGCAATCTCACTTACCTCCTGAATGCTAGGTCACCCATGAAGCTCATCAGACAACACGTAATTAAGGCTAAAATTATATAAAGTACAAGAGATCTGTGATTTGCTATCCCAACAAATTTTTCTCTCACTCAAATCAACCAGGATGGATTTGGTTTATGAAATTAGTATGGGGAAGGTGCTAGAATACACCTATCCACGATAACCATCAACCACACCTGTACTCACAATTGCTTACATTAAAAGCAAGACATTGGAAAATCCAGTTGCACATGCATAACTAGATCACTCTGAGGATACCTTTATTTTGCAGAATGTACAGTTACTACTGGGAGCCAGTTTGGTGTGGTGGTTAAGGCCTCAGGCTAGAAACCAGGAAACTGTGAGTTCTAGTTCTGCCTTAGACACAAAGGCAGCTGGGTGGCCTTGGACCAGTCACTCTCTCCCAGCTCTAGGAAGGAGGCAATGGCCAACCATTTCTGAAAAACCTTGCCAAGAAAACTGCAGGGATTAGTCTAGGCAGTTGCCAGAAGTCAAGACTGACTCGATAGAGAGCCAGTTTGGTGTAGTGGTTAAGGCATCAGGCTAGAAACTGGGAAACCATGAGTTCTAATCCCACCTTAGGCACAAAGCCAGCTGGGTGACCTTGGGTCAGTTGTTCTCTCTCAGCCCTAGGAAGCAGGCAAGGGCAAACGACTTGTGAAAACCTTGCTGAGAAAACTGCAGGCAATTGTCCAGGTAGCTGTCAACGTTGGCTCCAAGGCACATATATGCACACAAAAGCTAGTTATTAGATTTGCTACCAAATTGAATTGAATTTCTTGATCAGCCCTCCAGATATGGTAGGACTGCAACTGATAGAACTCCTAGCCAGCAGGCTGGAAAAGCTTCTTTAGACACTGTCTTGGGCAAAATGTGTAAAAGACTAGAAGGAAAAACAGACTTTTGCTAATATTGAGGGAATTGGGAAGGGGGGGCACAAAGCAAGCACAGAATGATTAATTAAGATTAATCTTCACATGTATCTCTGTCCATCTGCTTTTTTGGCCACACTTCTGATGCATTCCCAAGTGAATTTTGGAAATGCCAAAGCGTATGGGTATCCTTTGGCAGCATCTCAACTGCATTCTCAAATGCACTGCAGGAAGACTTCTGTGCCTGGAAATATCCTTGGTGGGAAACCACTTCCTCATTAGGAGGAGATTACAAGAGTGTCTGAATAACCACAGAGAACAACCAACTGAATCTTTGGGGTGCATCAGCCAGTGATTTTTCAGGGGCCAAATGTGTGGTCTGAAATCCGCTAATGCTGTTTCTCTGTTTTCTTCTCTTCCCCTCCTGTCCTGCCCTGTTTTGCCCAATCCTCTCCTATGCATTCCAAGACATCTATTCTCAAGTTCACTGAAATCACAGAATCACAGAAGCATAGGAAAAGGCATCAGGGGCATACAAGTACAAGAAAACATGATGCAGCAAGGAACAATGTTTTTCTTTTTCTTTTCCCTTTGGGAAGATGAGGGTGAGATAGGATTGACCTTCCACTCCAAAAGAGGAATGTTTGGGGCTTTGCCTTGTTTCCCCCTCTCCTCCTGCTGCTGCTCTCATTTTTAAAGCACCCTGATTGGAAGGGGGAAAAATATATATATATATATTTTTCTGAATAGCGTCAGATTAAAGGATGTCAACCAGTCTTAATGCCAGACTTCTCCCGCAATGTTGTGTTTTTCATAAGATCAGGCAGCAGCAGGAATAAGCCCAAACAAATCTCTTGATACGGCTTTACTCAGAAACATAGGAATTGTTCTCACATTGTTAATTAAAAAGCATCAATCCTCAGCCTAGCTAGAAACTGGACCCTTTCAGTTTCCTTCCTCACAGATTTTCCTTCCAAATTTGCTTTATTTACATAAAAAAAAAAATCCAAATTTATTTTTCCCCACAATATGACAGTATATGATAGAATCAGAGTAATGATTCCCATATAATCCCATTGGCCAGGAGAGCAGATGAATGTTAAGCAGGGAAAAATCATTTAGTCCAAATTAAATTTGTGCAACTCCAAACAGTTAAAGAGTCCAGGGTGTTATAAATATTGATGCACTTGAGTTGGGCTGCTTCCACACTAGCTATGTGTTCTGGAATGGACATCTTTTGTTCACCCATTTCTAGGTAGCATCTTCATGATATTATCATCAAAATGTTCTGCTTTTTCACCGTGTTAAATTGCTGAAAATCCAGCCTCCTCAGCCAGAACATTAAGAGGCATAAACTGATCCACCTGATATGTCACTGTGCCATTCATCTATTCTAGTCTACTTAACTTGCCTTTTGTGATGACACCATTCTATCAATAGGCTTATTTTTAACCAATCCTTTAATTATATGTTAAAAATTCCATATGCACAGTATCATCTAACTATCAAGTTGGAGACATATATTGCATAGGGATTAATTTGTTTAACCATTCACCTCACTAGAGTTAAAACCCTTTTATCTTTTCTTTTTGTGTGTGGGGGAAAAATTATGAAGGTAATTATGGAATAGTGCTGAAAATAGTGATGATTGAAGAACTGTTTACAAATTATTGTTTGCACAGAATTGGTCCTTTTCCACATTCCAGCGACGGGATGTATGAAAACAAGAAGTACTGTTGTTTAAACGATGGAAAGCTAAAACCTATTTTTAAAAGCAAGAACAAACATTTGGGTAGCTTTAAAGGTTACCTATCCAGTAGCATCTGCAGTCTGACCATGATTCCTTCTCCTTATTCTGTGCATTGGTTACAAGAGGCAACTGGGGCAACAATTAAACTTTATAATAGACCTTAAAATACTTTCCCTAACCATCTTATGCCAATTAGAGCTCAAACAGTATGGCTGTTTTAACATCATACTGGAAATTAGTAACTCTAGTGAACGAAAGAGAAAATCAGGGATTCCCCGCTCCCCCCCCCCCCACTCCTCAGATTCAGGATCTCAATTCACTTCACTGTAATCATCTTGGGAAACCGATCAAACAACATGCATCTTCTAGGAATCTCCCTGGAGCAACAGTGCAGTAGAGATGCTAGCACCCTACATGACATCTACATCCCAGTTACAGTATTATATAGCATAAAAACCCAACATTGCTAATATTGTCTTCTTTACAGCATCAGAAAAAGTTAGATGCAGCGGTTGTCAACAAACTTAAAATTTATGTTCAGACGCATAAAATTCTTCTATTATACCATTAGAGAATTTGAAAGGATTTAGATTCAGCCAAAAAATGAAAAGGAATGATGGGATCAAAAGGATTGCTTAAAGTTAATGCTTAAACTCCCACTTGCATCTATTATGATGGCTGCAGAGAGTCTGTATATGATTGTGGCAGGATATAATTGTGATACATAATAGACAGATTAAAAAATAAACGGTCCAGAAAGATGCAGAAATGGCTGGAAAGATCTAGAAGGTCCGAACCATGTTGCACAGTTGACTCAGCCATTATATGTTTCTGCCTTCTTCCTTGTTGATCGAAAAAGCTTAAGATGTTTATGTTTTTGAATAATAAAAGCATTTTTAAAATATAGGGAAAGAAACTAGGAAAGAGAGAGAAAGTTGTATTGTATATCTGAAGAATCTGATGTACGGTAATAGATTTGGAATGTCATACCATTTCTTTCCATCTATGTCCTGCTTATATTTATGCAAAGAAAACATTTAAATATCTACAAACCTCTGCTGACCTCTCCTTCCAAAGGGGAGTATCACTGTCTTAGTATTTTTACCACTTCTATATCCCATGGGATATTCTTACCATGGGATGGACGGTCCTCGATAAACTTTAAACCTTGATCTTTTGGGATGTGAAAGTCCTATCACCTGCACATGACATTAAGAAAGTAGTAAATATATGCAGATTATGAGGCATGGAAATTTTATGGTAACTCAATGATGAAAAAGAGAGCTTTTATGTGGGTTAAAATGAGCAAAGTGGACAAGATGCTTTTTATTTTTTTGAAATGTGACCTTGATGTAGAAAATCTTTTATGCTCTCAAATGTGCATCACAAAACAGTGGCTTTCAGCTAATTCATGCATTTGAACTCTGAAATAATAACTCAGAATGAGTAATTGAATCTTGTGTGCTTCATCCATGATTAACATTTCTTTTAAAAAAATGCCCTGAATGACTAATGACAGATTTGATGCTTGTAACAAAGAGTAATGATGAGTCTATATGTTTTTCTTTTCTCCCTCTTTGATGAATCAGTAATGGGCAGAAGGAACAATATAATATATACCTGCAGGTAAATGCTATTTCCTCATACAAAATAATAAAATGAAAAATATTTTTTATCCAGAGTATTGTTATATAGGCTGCCACAGAGATGTGTGGAATTATGGGAAGTACGAAAAGGATACTTGGTGGAATAATGTAGGGGGGAAAAAAGACACTGGACAGGAAAACAAATCCATATACTGTAAGTGAAAGAGTATTACAAAAAAATGGGGATGAGCAAGGAGGGCTTCATTTTGTGTAGCCAAATGTGTAATGTGTAGCCAAAGAGAGCAAGGGGAGCCATCATGATGGATTAAAAAAAAATGTTTTGAAAGTTGTAGAGAGAGGTAAAGAAGCCTCCAGCAGCATATATGGAAGTAAAAATAAAAATGATGGAATGATTTGGAATGAAACTGAAGTGTGGGGAAGGTGAAACAAGTATTTTCAAGATTTGTATGGGAATGATAGTGATGCATTGAAGAGTGGAGTTTAAGTGGTTGATATACATGTTAGTGTCCAAAAAAAATGGAAGGAAAAGAAGTTGTGAATGCTGTGAGAATGTTAAAAATTGTGAGTCTGCTGGTGTAGATGGTACAATTGAACAGGGATATAGTTTTGATTTAGAGCAGTTGTGCAACTTGTTTAGTATGTGTGCAAATACTACATTTGTACCTGATGATTGGAACAATGCCATTTTTGTTCTTCTCTACAAAGGGAAAAGTAACAAGAATAAATGCAAAATCTGTTGGAGGATTAGTCTGTTAAGCATACTTGGGAAAGAGTTTGGCAAATTTCTGACTGAAAGGATACAAGAGGTAACAATGAGCAAAATTTGGGAAAGTCGGTGTGGCTTTATGCCAGGCAAGGGCTGTGTAGACCTTTGCTCTTAAGAAATGTAAGAATATGAGAAAGAAAGTTTATTGTCTGTTGACTTGGAGCAGCATATGGTAAAGTGAATAGTCTTGAATTGCCGAATGTTTAGCCTGATCATGGTATTAAAGGCTGGTGGCTGAACACAATAACCGTGGTATACGAGGGAAGTAAAGCTTGCATGAGAATAAATGAAATGCTTAGTGAATGGTTCAGTACTGTGCAGGAAGTAAGACAAGAATGTATGACATCCCCTTGGTCATTCAGTGTGGGTTTGGATAAATTACAAAAATGCTTGTGGTGGCATTAGAGGTGTGTTGGATTAAGAAGTGAATTTGCATGTACCTTTGTTATGCAAATGATCCAGCAAACCTGAATGATAGGAGGCAAGAACGTCATATATGCTGTCTTGAGCTGTACAAATAAATGTGGGATATAAATTTAATTAAATAAATAAATAAGTTAAATGGGACAAGGATCATGGATTTGAAAATTAATGTATCAAAGAGCAAGGTAGTTGTGCTTGATGGGGAAAATGGATCAAATGATTTCAAGTTATACATAAATGTCCAAGAAACTAGAGCAAGTACATGAATTTGTGTACCTTGGTAAAATACTTATTAAGGATGGGAAACTGGATGAAGAAATGTTGAGATGTACAAATGCTGGTAATAGGTAGCATATGGTCTGATGTAAGGACTGAATATTTGTTGAAAGAAGTGAACAGGGCTATGTATCAAAACATGCTTCTTCTCATTAGAATACATGGAAAGGAGAATGGCATACCTCAGGAGAAACATAAAAATAAGTTGAATGTAATGAGAATGGGGCCTTTAAGAAGTGTATGTGACCAAACAAGAAGCAATAGAGCTGGAATGAATGAATGTTAAATGAACATAAATACAAAAGTGAGTGACCAGTGTGAGAGAAGTATGTTCATCCTCCTTCATATATAAAGTGAATGAGGATCAAATTGTAGAAAAATATATGAAGGAAAAGCGAATGGGCTTGAAGGAAGAAGAAGGCTGAGAAAATTGTGTCTGCATCATTACGCATCACTCTAAGGGGAATTGTGTGATCGATAGGTATGTATGCATGTTAGTATAAGGAGCTTTTTTTGTCATATAAAATTAACCTGATAGGGAGAAGGAATCTAGCCTAGACTTAGTCTTCTACTAACATAAGTCTGCACATACCAGCTAGCAATGCTGCTGATATTTGGAGCTGGGGAAATCATGCACATTTCTGCAGTTGAATCAATCCTGGCTGGTCATGATATTGCTTGAGCATTGTTGACTACTGAAGGTTAGAGTAGCAGATAAGAGGAGAAGGAGAAGGAGAAGGAGAAGGAGAAGGAGAAGGAGAAGGAGAAGGAGAAGGGTCCATATATGTGTGTGTGTGTGTGAAGAAGAACTTGGATTGCTTCTAGGTCTCATTTTGTATCCAGTGACATCATCCATAATATGATGAATGCTGGTGCCTGGAATGCATTTGGACTGAAAATGAGATAGTTTGTGCCAAAGCTGGAAATGAACTAACTTTTGCTTAATCTCAGTCAAACATAAATGGGCTTATCTGGGGGAAGTTTATTCCAAATGGAACCTGTTTAATTTGGGCTGAGCCAAAGGGCAAAGGCATATCTTGTTAACATTGCTGGAGCACTGAAAAATGTTTAGCTTTGCTCATACTTGATGGGTTGCTGCAAAACAGAATAAAAACAGAATAAAAATGCACATACTCTTAAAGTGTATGGGCAAGTCATCCAAGTGGTGGAATCACATATGTGATTGTTACAGAATGTTGTTTCTATCTCTTAGTTGGTCTACCATCAATGATATTGAGATGTAGCCAATTCTGATTCACTGTGTAGAATTTGTAGCTAATTCTGATTGGCTTTGACATGAGAGACCAAGGAGTTCCAATCATAAAACAATGCTGATCATCAGTAAAAGGGGTAATAATAACAGCATCTATGGATGGAAGGATAGGCTTGGGGGAAAAAACCCCTAAGTTAAATTAAATTAACCCTAAGTTCAACCATTTGGGAAAGAACATTCCTGTCTTTCTGAAAGCTTTATGTTTGGATCAAATATTAAAGTGAACACACGTTTGAAAAAGTCTCTCCCTCCCTTCCTAATTTCAAGTATTCATATATTCATTGTCCCACATGAAGTTGAGGTGGCAGCTGATGCAATACAATGTTATATTTTCAGAACATCTATACATTTTTTTATGAGCTTTCTCCATCACAGCTCCTTGATCTTGACTCTCAGTGCAGTGTGTGAACATCCATAACTGTTGCCCAACTTTTTCTAAGGAAAATTGCTTAGCTGCATCTCTGAATCCAGCAAGTTAACTACAATGAGTCTAATGGTTTCCATGGGTTTCTCTAGTCCCCTTTATTTTGTCTTCACAGAGAAGAGATAAAAGAGAGCCTCTTGGAATAACAGGCAGCGCTTGCAGTCAGAGTGCTCTCCCTCAATTGCTCCTGCGAGGAGATGAAAGGAGCAATATTTAAAGTTCTGCAACCATAATTGCATGTTTGGTTTGGAGACGGATATGCGTACAGGAAGCGAATCTGCAATATGAGATGAATTTGATGTGTGTCAGGGTAGATGATGTTTACTGATCATAGAAAAGATTGACTTGATGATAGCAAAGGCTTTCCCTCGCTGTGTTAAAAAGGCACCATGTGCTCCTGGTTTAGGGAAAGTTATACTGGCATTTAGGAAGGAAGAGGAGAAGGAGAAGATGGTTATATCAGGCTGAAGATCTGTTCCTACACAAGGATATATGAGTATCCCTTTATTTGCTTCCCCAAGGGGGATGTGAGTTTGAACCCTTTCCAACTGCAAATCTGTCAAAGACATTTGAAATGCCAGGAGCTGCTAGCCCATACCCCTCATTCCTCATCCAAGACAAATAAACTTTCAGGCAGGTAAAGGAACCAACAAAGATGGTGGCTGCAGACATTCTCAAGGTCCTTTGCTAACAGGGAGGATGTGGTTTGGGTGCTCAGCCATATCCTCCTCTGTGCAGGGATTTAATTCACATTTGAATGCATTTTCAAACTATGAATGGAAACTTAGTTATCATTCACAGTTTGCACTTTTCCAAATTCTGTCATGAAACTGGATAGTTTGCTTTGCTTTGTTTTGTTTTAATGTTTATCAGGGAAAGTCTGCTCAAGATTGCATTTATTCATGAAAATAATGTACAAAAATCCTTGATGTTAGAGAAAACAGCTTGCAAATATTATTTTGCAAAGCTACAAACGAAAGTGCATACCTGCAAGCTTCTAGAATGTGTTTGATCAATGGCAAACACATGAAACAAACTATCATCCATGAAAACCTATGCTACAATAAATGGATTAGCTTTTAAGGTGAGATTGACTCTTTGCCTGCTTTCATGGTCCAATATCCTGAATAATTTAATATTGTTTTCAAGCTTGAGTTGTTTAACATTCTTGCTTGACTCCATCATTTCATTAATAAACAAAATGCTACCAATTCCAGTAAAGATCCTTAAGGAACACCTTTTGAAATGGCTGTTGTGTTTCTGAATGCTCACTGACAACTTCTGTTTGGTAACAATAATATTTAGGTTCTATCCTATTCTCAGTAGGGTCAACTGAATCATTGGTTATCTTGCTTCTGGTCACAGTTCAAAGATCTTGGTTTTTTTCTTGAAGTCCTAAATGGTATAGTCTCATAACACCAAAAGAACATACTAGAAAGAGTCACCTCTGCTTTATGTGTATGAAAGGGCCTCATGCATGGCAATACCATAAATCATTGGTGTCATTGCTATTCATCTCCAAGGAAATCCTTAGTTTTGCTTTCTCTGACTGGCCTTATTGTTTTATTCTGTTTCTGTATTATATGTACTGTTTTTCAAAATAATTATCAATTGTTACTGTGAAGGAGCTTAGCTTTACTCCCATTTTATGTAAATTAATGCTTTATCTCTAGAACCTGCTTTGTTGGCCAGGCATATATGTCAAGTGAAAGCCAGCAGTATACAAGGAGCAATATAGATGCACATAAATTGCCCTTTCTTGGTCTAAATAAAATGTTTTCTTGCATCTCCATAGATCCTTTTATTTAGCAAGTATGCTTTTCATATGCTGTGGCATTTTGACATGAGAGATAGTCTAAAAACAATCCCTCTGGTGAAATCTGAGGTAGGAGAAGTCTCACTGGAGGGCTGTATTATGCTAGTTACTGAACTTTTAAATCTGCTGAGAGTCTCAGAACACATTACTTGTGGTTTATATGGTTGATAATAGCAAAGTGACATTCCTGAAGGGTTATTTGTCTGCAAATGATTCACTGTTTTCTATAACAAGATAATACCACTTCTCAGTCTTCTTTCTCCCAATCACCTCTACTTATTAACCCCATTCAAAAATTTTTGTTGTTCACAATAAAGATAATCCATTAGTAAAATGATACCCAGTTTTGGAATTGTTAGTCCCAGAAGTCTACCAGAACATCTGTGTTATAAATCCCTGTTTGGAAGGACTTACATACTAGTATATAGCGTTGCTCAAATACTGATGGATTGTGTGTTTTTTCTAAGGTTTTAGAGCTATCTTGTTCACTGTGCTAACTATAAAGTGCCATCAATGTATATACCAGAGAAACATGGCACAATATATGATTGTGCTATAACACTTCCTTCCAGCACATAATTATTTTCTGCTGCATATAAACCACATTTTTTAATAAAGTGAAATTTAAGAAGCCATTAGGAAGAAAGACTAGCTTAGTGGTCTCCCATCACAGACAAAATACTGTGATTCTGTGGAACCACAATCTGAATCTTGGCTTGGTTGACTCATTCCTTAATTACTCTTGAACAGGGTGAAGGGGGGGGGGAGGGGGACTGAGTGCAAAGTATTTTATTGAGCCAAACCCCAAGTTGGGTCATTTATGGTCCTTTGCAAATTTCAACCTTAGCCAACCTTGGTCATTCAAATACTGTACCTGATATGAGTACAATATTCATTCATTTTCAAGGAAAATGGAAAAGATTTTTCTATTTTTATGCATGTATGCATGTAAGCATACATGTAAAAATGTTCTCAAATTGGCAATCCACTACTCTGACACTATAGGAGGCCATTCCAGTTCCTGTTTAAAACCATACAGGGAGGCATTTGGGGGTTGTTCTTTATGATCTGATTTATTGTCTCATTGCTTTTTCTCTAAGTAGGCAGTTGTAACATGATTATGTGAATAAAAAGGTGCCATTTTAGTTTTAAAGAATAATAACATACGTATATAGAATCAATTCATACTTCTCTTATCTGGAGAAATTCTAAATGAGATATATGTGTTTCCATAAGTACATCAGAAGATCTTTTATACTGACTCAGCCTTGGTCCATCGAACTAGCACTGTCAGCATTGATTAGCAGCAACTCTCCAATGATTCCAGCAGAGTCTTTTCCAGCCCTACCTGAAGATGTGAAAAAAATGAATTTTGTATAATTATGGCTTTTACTTTTTCTTCTCATTCACCCTATCAAAGAAGCCTCAGGAAGTTCTGTGTGGGTTTCCTCACAATCCTCTATCCGTTCCTATAGTCAAGACAAGAGTCTTTTCCGAGAAGGGAAAGTGGGAACTGAAAGGACTTCTGTACAATTGCCGTTGACTCACAGCTCTGTCCAGTGGATTATTTTAGCAGCAGAATGCAAGTGTCTCTGTATATGCATTTAATAATACAAGGCTATTTCATATACTTTCAACAGTTGTTATAAATGGTTCTCCCATGAATGGAGATATTACGATAAGCTACAGCAAGCAAACAGTCTTCTGTTTGCATTTTTCTAAAGAAGGGGCCCAAAGCTGTGGAAAGCAAGTTTGAGAAAATAAGGAATGTTTTTATGTTGACTTACTACTTAAATATTTGTGGCATATATGATAAGATCTTTTTTTCCCCCAGAGCTGTGACGTTTGGCATGTATATTTGTTTGAACATCTGGGTCATTTCTAGCTTCTGCAATGAAATAAAACAATAGTGTGTAACAGATTATCGCCACCCGTATCTGACAAATTACTCAGAGTTTGAACAGGAACAAAATGAAGTTCAGTGAGCAAAACGGGGTAGACTCTAGATCTTTCTGAATGTTTCCAAAGAAATAAGAGTTCGGGCTATCAAGCAAACATAAAGAAGTGTGATTGAAAAGGTATTCAATAGGTCACACAAGTTCAAAAATAATGGATGGTATTTTTTTTTAAAGAAATAACAGACCTTTTTTGTGAGGCTCAGAAAAGCTTTATTACTGCAGATAAAATATTCATATGAAAGAATCAATGTTAACAGAGGATTTAAAAATATATTTGAAGGGGGAAAGTGGAAGCTTCGAGAATAGTGCTTCAAAGCCTCGAGAGAATCCTAATCTTCACCTTACTGTTTTCTGGTCACACACTCACAGTGTCATCATTTTAGTTATGTAAAATATGGAAATTAATAACATGATTTCTTATGTGTCTAGTCAGAAGTAAGCCCCCTTGAATTCAGCAGCCTTACTCCTGTTTATGTGTGTACAGCACTGAGATTTTGGAGGATTTTAAAACAATACTTGTCCGTGTCAGGACTGCCTTTAATTTTAACCTCTTTTTCTGTATTTTAATTGGGAGAATTTAGAATGTGAACATCTAATAAAATCAATTAACAGTTTGTATTTTTAAATCTGTTTTTGATCATTGTGTTTTCTGCCTCCTCCTGGTCTTAGCCAGTTTGTTTTATAAGTGGCTATGAGCATTTCTGTAACATTGATTAAAAACAACTTTGAAAGGAACAGAAAATAACTGGTGTCAAGTCTTATCGTTTTAACTGTCAGTTTTGCTCTGCAGTTTCCCCCTTCACATTTATATAAAAACAGACCCTGGATTAATTTGTAAGGTGGAATCTTGCACATTTATTTTTGGGAAAGGATATAGCACCAATGGATCTGTCTTGTTATACTAGAGTATGAAAACTTCCAGCAAAAATACTTCTAGTACGCACCACTTGAATTTACTCCTCTGTTGACAGAAAGGAGTCTCTATGTTAAAATGGCTGAGGCTTGATTTGCATTTCTGAAAAAAACAATATCTTAATATAGAATGGAATGACAGTGTTTACAACACAATGTAAAATTAAACAAGGCTATCATAGTAATTACTGCTGAAATTTATGCATTGAGGTATATCTATGTATTTATCATATCTGTATTTTATTTTTGATATAAAGTAGTTTTTTAAAATTTCTGTCCTGTATTTGTGCACACAATTGCTTTCTTTTTACAAATGCTATGTGACCTCTGAATTGCATGATTAGCGAACACTTGGTTTTCTCTTAGATGAATAAAGTAATATTGACGTCTTGATGTGCGATACCATTTCTGCAGTTGAATGCCCAAAACCATTTCTCTCAGAACTTTATGGCCCCACCTACTCTTTTTTCAGAAACAAAATAGAGAAAGTGTGCAAAGCGTGGCTTCTTGAATTCTTTCCAATCCTTTTGCCAGCAGCGGTCATAGGAGGCATTGGTATTTCCTTCACTATAACCAAGTAACATGTTGTGTCTATGTTTCTGTGTGTACACTTTCTCCTCAGGTATTAATCAAGGTGTGTCCATACGTGTTGCTTGTGTGGGTGTATATGTGTGGGTGTGGGAGGGTCTAATCAGGATGGCTGCATATGTTGTCTTTATATGCATATTCCCCTCTCTGTTCATGTTATGTCTGTGGGTATACTGAAAAAAAAACATAGGGAGGGCTGAATATGGTCCACTCTGTTGTGTGACCAGGAAGGAAGAGAAAGGAGGGAGGAAGACTTAGGATAAAGCAGCTGACAGCATTCTGAGCTGCTGTCCAGCGGCGTCTCCCATTGGGATGAATTAGATGATTGATTGATTGATTGATTGATTGAAGGAACTCTTTTCTCTAGCTGAGTCTGATCCATTTTTTGAACTTGATGTTTCTTTTACCAGCTTCTTCCACACATTAAATTTTCTGGTTTTTTTTCCAGAGACAGATGGACAAAGTCTCAAGTCCCTTTACATAATTTGTGTCTAATATTCTATTGGATTGGAAAGAGTAAAAATGGAGGTTTTTGTGTTTCAAGGGGTACACAGCGCACCCTATACATTATGTACCAATATGCAGCATCATAATTGTGTAGCATTATCATGCATATGTAGGAAGTAGGACATGGATTTCGATTTGGGGAAGCTAAAATGAAACTTCCGTAGGTTTGCTGTTTGGTCTTGGACGTGAAGTTGCAGATATTCACGCACAGGCTTTTTTCCCATTTTAATTCATGTGTTTAAAACAGAAGCAGCAAAGGCACTCAATAAGCATTTATCAAGTAACAGCAAATGATCCAAATGTGAGCAAGAAGACGGTAATGTTGCCCAACTTCTTTTCTTGTAATTTGTCATCTTCAAGGAAAAGAACTTTGCTTTCAGGTAGGAAGAAAGTAATAAAGTATCCATGTTTTTTATAGTCTCCAGGCCTTTTATCAATGCTGAAGTTGATTGAAACATATTGGTGTGGATTGTTAATTTGGCTCCTTTTATGTCAATATTGATTCTGACCTCACCCTATTCACATACTGTGGAGGACTTTTATGTATTAGTGGATGATTTTTTTTTTTTTTTTGCCCTTGTAAATATGGGACTGTACATATTTGTCTTTCATTCTTCCTTTTTCTCCTCCTTCCCTCTCCTTTCCCCAATCAGTAGCTATTAAATCAAGGGCTGAATCTTATCTCCACACCACATTTTCCTTTATTCTGAGCCCTCCTCCTCCTCTCTGTGGCATTCGATCCATAAAGACAGGTGAATGAAGAAGCACTCTCTGCCCTGGTCAATGTATTATTATTATTTTTTTTTAGCCAAAGTATCATTTGAACAGTTAAAGATACATCATGAGTTGCAAAGTGTGTTTTCACAAGTCCCTTTACAAACAATATGCCATGATAAAAATAGCCACAGGGACAACCCAGCCTAAGTTAGGAACAGCTGCTTTTTAGTAAGTCAGTTGTGCCTATTGTCTTAGGCCCTTAAAAGATTTAGGTCAGAAGACCATAAGATATCTATGCTTCCACAAATACACTCACACTTTTTTTTTAAAGAAATAATTACGTTTCACCAAAACTAAACCATTTAATAGCTCGTTTGAATCATTTTAAATAAAATTATCCAGTAAAGCTCCCAGACCATCACGAACTATTAATCCTCCTTCAGTTGTAATTAGTTTGCAATGCTATTAACACTTCTGGAAAATGATGTACAAAAATGTGGTGCAGGATAGCGTGGTTCACAAATGTGTCCTCTAGTGTCCTATTAGAACTGGGAAATTATAACTAGTCATTTCTAAACAAGTCAGGATATAAAAAGATGAATTGCCTTGTTTGGGTTTGTTTCTCACATCTACTGCCTTAAACCCAAAGAGTTATGGCTTGCATTTCCTTCATATTTACATATAACATTTAACTGGAAGATGCATTTTAATGAGATAAATCAAAAGCTGAGTGATCCTATGCACGTTTGCTCAGAAATTAGTGTGTCTTGTGGATTAGTTTAAGATATTTTTTTCTTTGCACATCTTTTCAGCAGTGGGATATATTTAATGGGAATCTAGCAACTCAGCTTTTAAAAAATTAAAAGTGTAAGTGAGGGCTTGTCCATTCAAGTAAATAAAAAGTTATTACATGAGTGGAGAGTTTTCAAGAGGACAGAAAGAATTAGATCAAAATTATGAGATTGCCCATACAAAGGACATATGGACAATCATATCTCCAGATTTTACACCTTAGTAAATGACCAGATGTGACCTCAAGGAGAAAGTGTTCCAGTATGTTTATTCTGATCACCTTATTGTTTTGTTTTAAATAAATCAATAGCCTTAACATTCTGAAGGTTGTAAACAGCAGCCTTTTAGTTTGAATTTCAGAGCGAGACATCTAAACATCCTGAAGAATCCAAGATACAAGATATTGCTGAAAAATAATTCCCAGAACTTTTACCAGTTACCCATATGGTACACATAAGGGCTATGGCCATGAAAGCCATAAGTGGTTTGTGATCAAAATATCTAAAGGATTGTCTACTCCCACAATAATAGGGTTGTATAAGTCAGATCCAGTTTGATTCTGATATTCACTTCAATTCAGAAAACCTATTTTATTCAAGCATCCAAATAAATTTAGACCAAAGCTTCATATTTGGACTGATTCAGACCCTTTAAATGCATTGTGTATACATGAAAAACAGTCAAATTGATCTGGATTTTGTTCAAATGGATTTGGGCACATTAGGTTCAATACTTCATATCAGTCTGAATCAATTTGGGGCACTCAGTATTTGCACAGACAAATATTTCTATATAAGAGGAACAAGAAACACTTTTTCCAGAGATCTTCTTCCCTCCAATGTTTGACTGGTGATACATGAGAGGTGCCCCCCGGGGTACAATCATTACCCAAATCTCATCTGCCCCCAATATTTCAAGACTTCAAAAATAAATCTTTGCTTTGCATTTAAAAGATTTAGTTTAAAAGGTATTTTCTGGGTTTTAATAACAATTTTTGTTTTTAAATATTAAATAATTTCATTATTGCCACTGCAATGTTGATTTATTGATTTATTTTGTTGTTGTCGTTGCCATTAATGGCTTTATTAATAGATAAAAAGGGATGCAAATCATTGTAAACAAATAAATGTAAATAAACTCAGGAGTTTTATTTTAGCAATTTGGATACTATTTCATCTATTTAGCAATTATCCATAGTAAGAAATGTGAACAATGAGATAGGATTTCTATTTTCAATATGCTACATTTCTGCATGGCAAAGCTATCACAGTAAGGGTGCAATTTAGCTAAATATGACCACTTACAAATCTGTTAATTCCATTAGGAGAGAGGTGACACCTCACATAAGCTGCATTTGTACTGGAGACATATAGATATCGACTAGAATCTTCCCTTATTGCTCCATGAATAGAAGGAGACGTACAATCACAGAATATTCCTTACTCTCTGGGTTGGTTCCTTTTCGTGAACAGAACTCATCCTTTAATGTAGACAATGAGTACCTTGCCTTCAATATATTATGAATCTGTTTTGTGCTTATAGAACAATTGTAATGGATTCTGTTTTGAGCAGGTTTTTTTTTTCTTTTTGGCAGTGCATCTGTAACGGACTGTGAGAAAGACCTTGGAAGATGGGGGCAGGAGATGCTGTCTGCGGAATGGACAGATAAGAGACAGCATAGCCCACAGCTGCATAGTAGGCAGGGCAACAGGCTTAGAAGGGAACCTCCCTCTGTTCTTTGGCTGTAAAGGTAAAGGCAGGAGAACTGTACTTTCAGACTTACAAGATTATGTTAATGCAACCTTACAATAAAGTTAGAGCTAGTACTTCTGGGTGTGTGTCTTGTCTAGACTACCTTGCAAGGCTGACAGCATCATTGCTTTATGTCAGATTGCAAGCTGAAATATATTTATACAAGTCTAATAGGCATTTTTGGATGACATTGGACCCACTGATGATTACTCAGTTTTCCATACCTGCTAATACAATGTTAGCAGTTTAATGATAGAGGTGGTCCTCATTTAATGACCACTCATTCAGTGACCGTTGCGAAAGCACTGAACAAGTGATACTTATGACCAGTCCTCAAAGTTCTACCCATCGCAGCACTCCCGCAGTCATGTGATTGTAATGATATATATCAACACTTAGCCTTCAAGATGGCCTTATAGTAATGGAGAGACAAATTTGGATAATATGATTCCCTTTGGTCTAGGTTGAACTTACTGTTTAAAAATAAACAGTATACAATACAATGATTATTTTGAAATGGTGGAAAGTTTTTGTTATAAAACTGTATAATGAAAATACTTTATGTGAAATTAAATTTAATAGTTTTGCTTGCAATTATTATTATAATGAGTTGTACCTTTTAAAGAAATTGCAAAAAAAAAAAAAGATTGTATTTTATAACATATTTTATTTTACCAGGGACAGGTAACATTTCATCCTCCACATGTTGCTTTAATCTAATTCTCATTAGCCTTAGCCAATATGAGTGGGAGGAAGAATACTAAGACCAGCAATCCAACATCTGGAGGGCAAAAAATTGGCCAACCTTTATGCTGATCTGTGATTGTAATAATCAGTCTGATTTGATTTGGCCAACCTTGGTTTCAACTACACTTTTGGGACTTTTTTCAAAACAAACTAACAACTGTTCTGAAATTTGAAAGAAATGTCAAATATGAAGGATCATTGTATTTCAGTCTGCAGATTTCTTTGAGAGAGTTGTTCAGGTCAGTCAATTTTGAACACAGATCAAATATTGAAGTCCGAGCATCCATAACTCTGTATAATGGATGTAGTTTGAGAGCTGGAATAAATTGCAGTATCAAGCAACAGCAATGAGCAAATGGCTCAAACTGAAGCTCTGGGGGAGTCTTTGTTAGTTAGATAAGAGCTGCTAAGCTGGACTACTCCACTGTAAATATGCCCTGACATAATTAATGGTACAGCTGGAGTGCTGCTTCCACGTGGCTACAAAGTCAAGAGTTCATCTCCATAAAATATCATAGAAACCTGGTTGATTTCATCTTTTGGCTTGAACAATTATTGCAGATGTACTGCATTCATTATGTACAATAGGAATCAAGTTAGCCTTTTGTCAAATGTGAAGATCTTGGGTTGCTTAAACAGGAATCTTCTGGGAGTAAATTATTTTCTGTGGTGTTCTGCTCCAAAGGAAAACTATAAATTGTATGTATGTATGGTTGGATAGATATAGATATAATAAAATTGGGCATATTCCATATTCTCAGTTCATGCAGAGTGATCAGAAGCTTCAATTAGCTTAGCTAGCATTCAGTGTTAATCGGGCAAGAGCCCTAAAACATCCCAGAATGCAAGAGCAAGCAACATTTTTGCAATCAGAAGATGCCCTCTTTTTTTTAAAAAAAGATTTCTGTGTGTGTTTTGTAAGTCTACAAATTACAAGGTTAGGTTGATGATGCAATGACATCATTGGGGGCTTCCTCAGCTCTTCCCTCCATTGTTGACAATTAACTAAAATAGATGTATAAGTCTGCAGGAGGCTTAATTTATTTATTTTACCATTTACTTGGGTAAAAATAATAATAAAAAAATAATAATGATACTGTTCTTTGCTAGTTTAGACCTGTCCCTCATCCCCTTTTACACGTTTATTTCATTTTTCCTGCACATCTCACAACTGTGTGTTTGGTTCAGACTAGACAAAGCCAGTGAAGACTTTGATTTCATGCTAGACAAAGCCAGTGTAGATAATTAAACCCATGTAATCTAAACTCCCTCAAGTCAAGCTTCAATGTCTTTTAGGATCCTTAAATATCTGAATGTTTGATTTAAATCAGGCAAAGAAGGATCAAACCACAACTGAGTTAAAAAAAAGAACGAAAGAAAGAAAGAAAGAAAGAAAGAAAGAAAGAAAGAAAGAAAGAAAGAAAGAAAGAAACAATATTTTCAGCCCTGGAGAAAATCAAGCACAGCAGGCAGAACTGCTGCAAAGTTTATTTTGATTCAGTGCCAAAAGGCAGCACATTAGCAGCAAGACTCAATATAGATGTATATTAGCGTTTGCGTGTGTTGTATTATTTTCAACCCGATCCATGTAGATGCTAGTGAAATATTTTCGCTAAGCCACTTAACGGTTCGAGCATGAGAAACTAGGCCAGTTTAGTAGGTTTCTTTTTGTTTATTTATTTGTACTGTAGCCCTGAAACTGTGTAAGCCTAGCCATTTCTTTATATAATATTGAATTAAAGATAGTTCTGGAAACTCAGAATAGGTTGATGTAGGCTCTGTGGTTATATTGGTTCCTGCTCTCTCTAATTCGGAAAATGCATGTGCTAAAAGGTTTAACAACAAAGAAAGAACCCCTGAACTGCAGACATGTGGCTCCCGCTGAACTGGATGTCACGGCTCTCATGTTTTATAATTTTAGGCACACTGGGTTGATTTAAATAACCAAGGTCAGCAGGAGGCAAACTGAGCATTCAGCAGACAGTTGATGAGTACTTTTGAGGATTTAAAGGGAGAAATTTGGAGATTCTAATTTTTGAATTTCATTTAATTAGAATCTTGTGCTCTTGATGTTGTTGATGTCCCTTTATTCATGGCTGATGAATGTACTTAACGGCTACACACTTGATGAAGTGAATTACAGTATGGGCATTTCAACTGGAAGTCATTACTTGATATTAAAGCCATCAAATGTTTAATGGGCATGCCTGAATGAAGCTTCTAGAGAATCTGTCCTTTCAGATTTGTATGAAAAGATCAACAGGCACATGCTTCGTGTGACTACCAGTTGGATTATGACTCTGTTCTGGTCTTTTGTAAGTGTGTTGTTTTAATTTTTAGAACCCAAAGAGATCTGAAGGATTCGCTCTACCTATAGGGACCTTTGTATTCTGGATACAGAGAAGACCCTGTTGCACATTCTGGCTCATTGCATCCCCCCTACCCCCCAATTGGATTGCTGGTCTTCACAGAATAGGAAGATGCTAGCATTATAGTTCTACTAGCATAATAGTCAGGTTAAGTCAATCTAGAGTTTGAATGCATCGTCTTCAGAATCTACTAGTAAAAGGAATCTCTGGTTGAATGGATGAACAATGAACACCCCCCCACCACCCAAACAGGCTTATTTCCATAGCCTTTTGCTTAAATAGTCATCACAAGAGGCTTTGATATTATAGAGAGTAAAACTTTTAACCATTACTTCCGATAGTGTTCAGCTGATGATTTTTCTCACCACTTACTGAGTCTGATCATTTTTCCAGGAATAAATCTCTATGGACCCTCATTCTTTCCCCACCTGGTTGGATGATTGTATTTGGGGAAATGTGTAATTTATGTGCACGGCTATTAAGATAGTTCAAAGAGAAACTGCAAATTACACATTTCTTATTTCATGCAGTTTGAGTCCGAATTTCTTTGTCTAGCCTATCTTCACTTAAATGGAGTTGCATCTTTCATGCTGACTTTCAGTAGTTTGAAAAGTGAAATGCATTATGTTCAGTGGGGTATATTTCTAGGAAAATATGTGTAAAATTGTAGTTGTATCAGGGCTTAGCTTAGATAAATGGCTTACATATTTCAAATTCTAGCATTTGGCTGCAAATAACCTTCAGATCTACTATTAACTGTTAAAAATTAAACATCAGGAGTAAGTTTTATATAATATATAATAGAACCCCTTCCCTAAGACTAGAATGTCTTGGATTCTTACACTTGGAAAAGAGGACTTAATCAATGTGTATACAATTATGCATGGCACGGAGGAAATTGACAGAGAGAAGTTATTCTTCCTTTCTTAAAACACTAAGACCAACTCAATTCTTATTATTCTCTTGTTTCTCATGCGTTTTTTTACGGCGCTGCTCTTTTGCTACTGATATATGAGAAATTCAGTCCATCAGAAAGCCTAGATAAATGTATGAATTTCAGATGATGAATGTAAAGAAAGATCTGCTCACGCAGATTAGTATCTGCCCTCTTTGAATTGTTATATGTTTTTCCATATGTGTAAGGTTCTCACAACAATACGTGTAGTATTTATTTATTTATTAAATTTATATGCCACCCATCTCCCCAGTATGGAAAAACTGTGCACAAAGCACCTCTGTGCATGAACTTTTTCTTCCAGATTCAGATCAGAAAGAATGGGCAGTCAGGAGACAAACTGGGTGACAATGGAACAGGCAGATAACTTGCTCTCTTCACTCTGAGGGGAAAACAATGTATTATATGTTAATATCATGACTTTAAGTCTACACTTTAAAAAAATCCCTGTGAATTCCAAGAACATGTATTCCAAACTTGGAGCTATACATTTCATAAAAGTGAAATAAATCTGGATTTTTATGAGAGAGATCAATCCCATATGATTAATTAAAATGGCATAATTTAAATAGGACGAAAACTATCTTCATTTGAGTTCTGCAAGCAATTCCTATATGGTAGGATCTAGATGGTATCTGAGGAAATAGTTTAAGTTTACACTTACTATCACTTACACTACAAACTATCACCCATTAAAAAAGTATCACTTTTTTAATGGGTTTGTGCTCATGAACATAAACACACTGCTTTAGGAGTAGGCCCTGTTAACTATTTTGGGACTTCACTTCAGCATTAAGAATTACGAAGCTTCAGTTGAAAATAAGAAAAAGACAGGATAGGAAGAAATATGATAAATCAGGAAATCGGTGTGGCCTCACCATTCTGGTAAGAGATTTGGTGTTTTCAGTCCACTTCTATATGATAACTAGTCTCCCATTTCTATCTGAAGTATCTATTCTATAATCTCATAAAAACAAGTATTCTTAAAATATCCAATATGGGTCATGCTTGCATGTTTGGAGATGTGCCTTCCCATCTTTTGTGCTTGGAATGAGCCACAGGCAAGAAAGAAAATGCAAGTGTGTGTATGCACGTGTGTGTATGCACGTGTGTGTATGTGTAAGAGAGAAGCTCATAGCTGGCACAATAATATAGGGCAATATATGGGTATTTCTGAAACAGTAGAATGCTATAAAAACAAACAAGGGAAAGCTATAAAACATGAATTCACTGGTGTATCCAACACTCACAAAGCCCTCTACTGTTTTCTACAAGAGACTCTGGCTTTCCTTAAGAATGTCTGGCTGTGCACGTGTGGCTATTTTAAAGCATAGTGTAAACTAAGGAATAGGCAGTGAATGACCAACTAGTTGAAGTCATAACACATGCCATGGCCAAGTGCATAATCTCACTTTGTCTCAGAATAGAGTGAACCCCGTTGACAAAAGAATTCCTGCCTGTAAGATTTTACATTTTACATAGAGCTGTCATGCATCTGAACAGAAGAGTAGACACAAACTAGAACATTTGATGAGCTTGTCCAGCCATTAATATCTGCCAAAGAGGCCTTTGAAGATAAACATGTAGCCAGAAGCTCATCTTTCCAGCATGGAGTGTCTACAGGTGAGCTGTGAGAAAAGTCTGCAGGATTGTGAGATGATGTTGCAATCAAAGCCCCACCCCCAGTACTGCACTGGCCATCTTGCAGGCTGTGACCCCCCTGCCTTCACCCCCATCCCATGGAGATCCCTGGGCTCTGGAGTACAATCCTTCAGTAATTACTCTTAGCATTTAGCAATCCTGTGTAAGATGTGTCCCTTTAACATTAACTGTAATTTATGCTTTCAAATTTTATATTGTTTTACTTTTTTAAAAAATGTTACTAATTGTCTTGAGTACCAACAGAATTAGAAAAATGGAGTAAAAATCAAATCATGTATCATATAAGCTTTAATTTTAAATACAGTTTTAGGGTGCGGGTCAATTATTCCTTGGTTATGCAGATTTCTATTAAATGCCCAAATTGGTTGATTTGGTATTTCATCAGTGGAAGCTGATGGTTAGAAGATCGTCTCCTGATAGTTGATCTCATTCCCCTGTGGATAACAGCTCAAGATATTGATAATATCTCCTGATGAAAGATCTCATGGTAGAAGCAGAAGAAGCAGCTGGAATTTTTGAATGGACACCCTGGAGGACCCAGATATTTGGGGTTAAGTTCATAGACATCTGCAAGGAAGCATGGGGGAGGCAAAAGACAAGATGACAATCGTAACATCACCATGCAAGTTCTGCTCCTTTTGTACATTCATCATGATATCGCAGACACAAGTGTAGGGGGTGGAGCTTGTATCACAACACAACAATGCTTATTTCATCATTCTGATGGAACTGTTTGATTTTAGAGATACTTCTGGTTGAATTAGATGGATTTAAAGAAGAATATCTGAGAGACTGGCAATAAGAGGTGTACACATGGCATAGAAGTGTCTATTGGCTTTAATTACATGTTCTTTTATACAGTATTTATAACTTCATCCATGCAAATATATGCCCAATACATGCTCTCCTCCAATAAAAACTGTAGTGCTGTCCATGAAATATTTCAGTCGTAGAAGAAGGAGGAATCCTATTTATTGATACTTCTAAAAAAAGTTTTATCAGCTTTGCAAGTTTACAGATACAGCTTTAATTTTGCTATGGGCCAAGAAGAGCTCAGCCAATGTATGGACAGGAGAGAGAACACCCTGTTATCCCACCATGTACTTCTGAATCAGAGGCATTGTATTTCTGTGGGAACAAGACAGAAGAATGGATTGATTAGTAATACCCATTAACTATTATTCTAAAGTATTATAATATAGATTCATACAGGTAGTCCTTGACTTATTACCATTCATTTAATGACCATTCAAAATTATGATGGTGTTGAAAAAGGTGACTTATGACTAGTCCTTGCACTTACGACCGTCACAGTGTCCTGGGGTCACGTGATCTCCATTTGTGACCTTCCCAGTCAGCTTCCAACAAGCAGATGCAATGGGGAACCATGTAATTCACTTAATGACTGTGGTGATTTGTTTCACAACTGCTGCAAAAAATATCGTAAAATTAGGGCAGTCACATGATGCCTCACTTAATGACCACACCACTTAACAACAAATTTTCCGGTCCCTATTATGGTCATGTCAAGGACTACCTGTACCTAAGAGAATAACTCAGAAAAGCTGATATGATTGCATTGAAGACATATGGACAGTACAGTACAGCACCATCTATTCACAAAGGAAAGGGATCAGCAGACTTGCAAATCTCCAAGTGTCTCAGAACAGCAACAGGATTTATTTGGGGGAAGGGGGGAATTAATAAGTAGGCTCATTCTATTCATGATGTTGAATCAATCCTCTGTTTCATATACCTGGCGGGGAAGGGCAATGGATTAGGATCATGCCTCCACTCCCTGGACTTCCAACCTACCATCTCCTGAAACTGTAAGTGGCAGGTTCTATCAGCTTATCCTTGCCAATAAGGACTAACTGCCCTAAGTGGGCAGGAAACCTGCAGGAAAGGAGAATGGAAGGAAGCATTCTAGCAAAGGGCAGGGTTTTCTGGCTGGAATCCTGAATTGAGCACATCTGGTTTCACATCTCCCTTTTAGGTGAGCTGCTGCATAAGCTATGTGGGCCTGGCTTTGTATACTAGTTGAATGGGAGACTCCATGAAATCATATGGATGGAAGGCAGTGCAAGGCAGATTGTTGCAAAGAAGTGAATGTAGAGCATAGCAAGAGAAGAGCCTTTAACAATGGAGTGTGTTTGGCTCAGGAAACAGTCCTGAGGCATGAAACACCCCAAGGTAATGAAATGTTAGCATCTCATGAAATAAACTTCAGTGGTCAGTTTCATAGAAGTTACCCTCTTTTTATGGCCAAATGTGAACATATGTTGGATCTTATCTCTCCAGTATGACTTCACTGAGAAAAATGAACATATTGAAATACATGATTAATGCTGTGTACAGCCAAGAGTCATATATATCACTCCTCTTCTTTTTAATAGCCATGTGGTCCAGATCACTCATATTTCTATTTTATCCATTCTTTGCTAATAGCTAACTTTCTGTACATTTTTGAAGAAATATGGCAGATGGATGCTTGCTTCTTGCTACTGGCATTAATTCAACTTATTTCAAATCCCAGAAACACAAATTCCTTCCCTGTACTTTTCTTGATTTGGGAAGAGGAGAGACAACCTTATTGACTTTTAGGTACATCGTAATGAATCAAACTGCTTCCTGTTCAGGATTTGAACCCTTGTCCTCAAATAATAAGTGGTGGTAGCTGCACATTTCTCCAGACTGTAGGGAGATGGTTTGAATTGCTGCCCTTTTCCCATTTCTGTCCCATTTCAACTTTGAAATGGACAATGGAAAAGCTAAAGCAAGCCAATCCAAGCCATGGCCGGCTGAAAACATATACCAAGCTATATATCTCGCCTGAAATCATGACCACTTGGCAAGGCTCCAATGGACTTGGTGTAGCTAGTGAGCTAGGGGTCTTCTTGGCATCTTGCATTTAAGAGGATTTAATTGCTCAGCCTTAAACCTATTTTAAAACTTTGGAAGTCCTTATATGTTTTCACAGTCTTTGCCCCACATCGTGTTTACAGAATTAACATTCCCCAAAACTTCCCCAGCTCTTCTTTCATGGTGCAAATGTATTCATTAGGCATGCTTTTCTGAACAGGAATTCCAGGAAAAAAAAATGCAACGCTGAAACAACTGGGAAGATAACCCTGGATGAACTCCCGTTTTTTTTTTTTTAATTTTGAGCATGTTGTTCTGATTGGAACCCCATTACTGATGGGGAAAGGTCAGACTGCTTCTCAAAGGAGGAGAGTAATGTACTTAATCACATTCCTAGGGTAATTCTTAATGACAGTATGGTTGGAATAATTTCTTCAGCTAAAAATCAAATGCAGAAGATTGACAGATTTAGGCTATTGAGACTGAATTAGTATGCCCTGGAATTATTACCAGGTACAGATATGCTTTTTATCAAATTATAGAGTTTTTGAACACCAGAACTTTTCATCTAAGTAAATAATCATATTTTCTTTCCCCCACCCTGAAATTGCAAAAGCCCCAAACTGGTTTGGCCCTATTGTTCTCATTTTGTGCCAAGTATTGAATCACAACGAAGCTGAAGAAAGATTAGATTCTTGGATTGAACCGTGCTGTTCCAGAGGATTGCTGAAACAAAGTTGCCTCCCTAAACCTTCTGCAGATTCCTCTACTGTAAATTCAATATCCATAATATTCAACATTTCTGCATGTGTCAATTGTTATACCATCGGTGTTGGATATTAGTCTGTAACCAATTTTTCAGTCTTTATATGAATCCATTCATTCATTTATTCGATTTACATAGCCACCCATCTCACTTTTATGTGACTCTCGGTGGCTTACAATGAAATTAAAAAAAAATACATAAAATACGCAATATAAAAAACAAATACAAAGAAGACACAAAGAGGCCAGGCATTATCTAACCAATAATCCACACAGCCAGGAGACAGGCTCTATCCCATGCCCAGGGCCCAGGCTCAGGGACAAAACCAAGTTTTCAAGGCCGACAGGGACAGAGCCAATCTAATTTCAGGGGGGTTGATGTTGCCATGGCAGAAAAAGCTCTCCTTCTGGGCCCCACCACCCAGCATTCCTTAGCTGATAGTACCCCGAGCATGCCCCTCCTGCTGGATTGGGTAGGATGGGTAAAGACAACTGGAGAGAGATGGTTCTATAAGTAGCCCAGTCCCAAGCCATGACGGCCTTTAAAGGTGACAACCAGGTCCTTCAATTGTACCTGGAAGCAGACTGGAAGCCAGTGCAGCTTGCACAGCAGTGGTGCCACATGTGCCAAATAACCAGCACCAATAACTGTCCACACTGGGGCATTCTGCACTAGTTGAAGCTTCTAAATACTCTTCAAGAGCAGCCCCATGTAAAGCACATTTCAATAGTCCAGTTTGGAGGTCACAAGGGCACAAGTGACTGTGAGCAGGGCCCACTGGTCCAGGAACGTGTGCAGCTGATGCACAACCCAAAGTTGTGCAAAGGCCCTCCTAGCCATGGCTGTCACCTGCTCTTGTGGCAGGAGCTGCGAGTCCCGGTGGACCCCTAGATTGCACACTGGGTCTGTTTGGGGCAGTGCCACCCCATCAATAACCAAAGATGGAAGGCCCCTGGAACCAGGAGGTCCAAAACGCAGAGCTGCTCAGTCTTGCTTGGATTGAGCTGAAGCCTGTTGCGCCCTGTCCAGACCCCCACAGCTCTAGGCACTGAGTCAGAACCTCTGTGATATCGCTCAGGTGGCTTGGGTGGAGATATAAAGCTCACCCCTAACTGTCGGACCTCATCTAGCAGCTTCAAGTAGATGTTAAAAGGAGGGGAGAGAGTACTGAGCCCTGCGGCACCCCACAAACGAGAGGCCGCTGACTGCATCTCCCCCCCCCATTAACTCTGACTGGAACTGACCCCAGAGGAAGGAGGAGAACCAGCACACCATGCCACCCATCCCCAACTCCCAGAGCCAGTCCAGAAGGATACCATGATCGATGGCAGTGAAAGCCGCTGAGAGGTCAAAAAGGATAAATTTATTTGTATTCCTCAACTGAAGTGCAAACAATCTTATCTGAACATATCAATATTGTTAGAATCCTTTTTTCAAAGGAGTTCTGCCCTTAAAGGCAGTCTACAAAAATGATTTACAACATGTACTTCATAAACTCAGAGCAATAATAAGAAATTATCATTTCAGAATAATTAATTAAATTCATTGATAAATTGATGTATTTTAAAGTCCAGCATGTTAACCAAATCCAGACTAGAATAGCTTGTTTTGAGCTTATCGTAGGGAGTTCAGTTATAGTATGCCCTTGACTGAAGAATGGTACACTCCTTCTATCTTGGAAGGTCATCCTCTTCCACTGAGCAGCTTTGAGAGGGACACCACTCAAAGGAATGATGAAAGAGGAAAGGGACACCCTACCTAGCCAGCCAGATCAGCCAAATCAATCCTGAGAATGGGATGTAATGGATTGTGAGAACAACCTTGGGAGACAGGAGGAAGAGCTGCAGCCAGAACAACTGCCAGACAAGGGATATCTCAGCCCACAGAAGGAGTGGGGGTGAAGAAAGTGTCTCAGAAGGGACCCTCCCTAGTTCTCTGGAAAGTAAAGGCAAGGGAGCGGTGAAGTGCTTTCAGACTTGCAAGATTCTGTTACTGTAACCTTACAATATAGGCCGTGTTTGTACTCATGGTTTTGGTTTTCTGTCTGGACTACCTTGAAGGGCTGATGTGGGGTGACAGATCTTACTGATTGACTTACATCCAAATTAGAATAGCTTCAGAGTTTTGTAAAAAAAAAATCTGGAACCAATGTGGTTATATAAATCTGTCTGATAGAGGATGTCCAAATATGTGGGCCTTTACTAGAAAGACCCTGTTTGGGTACTACTAATTTAATAACCTAGTGACCATAAAACACAAAATCAAAAACATTCACATGCATTGAATCAAAATTTCCATTTCAACCACAATATGAAAGTGCATAGATTAGCTGTAGAACTACCTAGGACTTCAATTCTTTGCCTTCTTGTGGAGCATAACCTAATGGAAATAATTTCTGCAAAAGAGTAGAAAATTAGCTTTTAAGTAATTCAGTTCTAAAAGAATCTCTTACAAACTAGGACTTTTTCCTGTTTTAAATAAAACTTTAAATCAAAAGTCTTTTGCTCAGTTAATGGACATCTGAATAAGTGAAGTACTTTGGAAATAAAGCCAGAAAGAGCCTTGTGGCATCTGAGAAGCTAACCAGGGCATTGTAGCATGAGCTGTTGTTAACTAGAGTTGATACCTCTGGAAATATTTCTAAAGAAAAACGATACTTTAAATGCCGCATTTTGGCAAAAGGAAGCTGAGGAAACTTTTTAGAAATATCAATTTAAAAAATCTGCTCTTCTACTTAATTGGAAACATGTTTTTCATTTACCCAAAGTATGTCAGCTAGTGAATCCAACTGATTAATCAATTAAACCCAGCAGCCCTACCTAACGGGTGATTCCCAACGACAGGCTCTGTCTTTCGAAGAAAGGCTCTCGCGCGCGCTTTGAAGGGCCAGCTTCCAAATCCGGCTCTTCAAGGCACCATGGGCGAAGGCTTGAGTGACGTTTGCGTCCCCCTTCCAGTTAGGAACGCTCCCTTAAGGAATGAATAATAAACACGGCCCACCTGTTAACGAGGCCTGGCATGGGGTCACGCTCCATTTTGTCATAATCCAAAACAGCTGAGCGATAGCGCTGTGTTGACTCCAAGAGCCGATCCCCAACGAGGAAAGCACATGTTCTCTAATGCTCTTGCTTACATTAGGCTGTAACTGTGAAGAGTTATATTTGGATGATCCTCCGAGGCATTGCTCGAAGTGGCATTTTGCCTCCTTTGCAGTCATGTTTTACATCTTGCAGCCGACGGATGGCTTTTTGTTTGTTTACCAGATGCCTTTGCAAAAGTGCTAAAACCTCAAGAGCTTGCCAGAAATGCTGTCAAGCCAGCATTCGAGCACCACCCCTGAAACATCCTCCTTGTTTCACAGAGACACAGAATAAGGGTTACAGTTTACAGCTTTCAATATGCTCCCTTTCCCTTTCCCTTTCCCTTTCCCTTTCCCTTTCCTTCCCTTCCTCACTGATGTCCTCCATCATTCAGCCTCCCATGACTGTTTCTCTCTAGAGCACTGTTTCTCAACTGTGACAACTTTAAGATGGGTGCACTTCAGCATGGCTGGCTGGGGAATTCTGGGAGTTGAAGTCCACCCATCTTAAAGTTGTCAAGGTTGAGAAACAGTGCTCTAGAAACTAATCACATTTGAAGCAGAGATACAACAACTTGGCTTATCGAGGATTGCCTGTTGCAGCTTCGTATGAATACGGATACACTGAAACTCAGTGCCCTCAATAATGACCCATACAGACATAAGAGGTGGTTGTGGTAACTTGTCCATACACAAACAATCCCAATTCCTTTTTCTTACTGATACCTCTTACCAGGATATACAGTAAAAAGCTCAGTCCATACAGAGTGTATTTTTAAACAAATATACAACACCCAATGTTTTGTTTTGTTTTTAAATCAAGGCCTAAAATCAAGCACTGCATGGAAATTGAAAAATATCACAATCAATACTAAAGTGGCTTCAAAGCATAACCTAGCAGAAGAAATCTAACAGGAGAAAAAGGGATGAGGGAATGAAAATATGGCTGGCTGCAGCCATGTTGGCCTTCTGGAAGCCCTTAAAGCATGGTTTTGTCAAACTGGCTTGGGGATCCCATGATAGAGTGTAGCCTACTAGATGGTTATATCGTGGCTAATTTGAATACACTCTCTTGTATGTTTTTTCGCCATTTTGTTTTTACCTTTTTAATTTATTTTGGTTGTATCTTAATGTTTTTTATGTATTTTGATTGTTTTATTATGTACGCTGCCCAGAGTCACTACATGAGGTGGGCGACTATATAAATATGATAGATAAATAGATAAATAAAAACGGTGAAGAGACAACTTATCTAGACTGAGTATTCCATAACTTTGGAGCCACTTGAAACAAGACTTCTGATGATCTCACAACTTGAAAGCTCTGATCTTCAGACATTGGCTTGGTTCACACAACATGCTAACCCATGGTTAGTCCACTGGAAGTGGAGAGTAATGGTTCCAGGCTCCTTTTTAGGAAGGATGTAAGTAGTAATGCAGCTGAGGTGATAACGTTGTTAAATCCTCACACAGCACATTGTCTTTAATATCTTAAAAGGGTACTTTTTAAAAGATTATAATAATATGCAAAACAATATGTAATATAATATTACATATTGTAATATGTAATATGTTTTACATATTGTAACAAGCAGATGATCAACTTATTCTTGAATTGGTTAATAGAGCTCCTATTTTTGAAGATGCTGTTGTATATATTTGGAATCACAAGATAACTTTCCACAATTTGCTATCTTGCAAAATTTTTAGGCATCTGTTTGTACAGACTCTGGGGCCTAGAGTCTATGTAGTTTAATGCATCCAGAAGGAAGACTTACTGACCTTGTGTCTGACAAGCTGAATGTGAATCATGTGCTTCTATTGCACAACAGAGAAATATTCTTTTGGTGGTGCATTACCAGAAGAACAGAATTGCCATGCCAAAAAGATCTGCCTAGCTCAGCGTCCTGACCTCAACAATATCCTAATTTTGGGTGTTGGATAGATACAGTGCTGTGAAAACAGCATGGCTGGTAGATTGACAGTTGTCTCCACCATGAAGTTGCCTTAATCCTGTTTAAAAATGCAGACTATAAGAAGGAAGAGTGGCTCCAAATTCTGTAGGGTTTAGAGAGACCATCAATTTCAGCCTTTATCATTCTTAAGCACTCTACATGCAGTTGTAGGGACAAAGATTGTCTTCTTTTTTCCAATGTACTGAATACCTTGTGTAAGCACCATTTGATCACAAGCATGTTGTTAATGTTGCTGGCCTATTCCAACCCTCTGGCATCTCCATATTCTCCAAAAGCGTGATGAGATATTTGCATATTCCCCCCCCCCCCATCATCAGGAGCATAAGGATGCCTGGTTATGTGGATAAACCCACCCAGAGCCGCTGGGAGTCAGGTGGCATATAAATTTAATAAATTATTATTATTGGTTGCACAGTCAACCAGATGTTTAGACTGGATTTGGCATTTTTATCCACCTATCGAGTCCTTCCCAAGGATCCGGAATAGGCAGATGTTGTTATCTGATGGTGTTCAAGGTATCGTTGCAGGATGTAAGCTGTTCCAAGTAAATCTGCCTTTTGCAATTGACTGATGGTGATTTTGTCAATGCCGATGGTGTTCAAGTGGTGCTCCAGATGTTTTGGCACCTGAGGTGCCTATAACTATTGGTACTATCTTTGCTTTCTTTTGCCACAGTCGTTCTATTTCCATTTGCAGGTCTTTATATTTTGTGATTTTCTCCCGTTCTTTCTCTTCTATTCTGCTGTCTCCAGGTATTGCAATGTCCACTATCCAGACCTTTTTGTCCTTCTTATCAACAGTTGTTAAGTCTGGGGTGTTAAGTGGCAGGTGCTTCTCTGTTTGAATTCTAAAGTTCTTAAGAAGAAGCATTTTGGCTTCTTCATTTTCTATTACTTTGTCTGTTTTGTGGTCCCACCAGTTCTTGCTTGCAGGCAAATGGTATTTCTTGCAGATATTCCAATGCACCATTGTTGCTACTTTGTCATGCCGTTGTTTGTAGTCAGCCTGTGCGATCTTCTTGCAGCAGCTGACTAGGTGGTTCACTGTTTCTTCAGCTTCTTTGCAGAGGTGGCATTTGCTGTCTGTTGCTGTCTTCTCAATTCTGGCTTTGTATGTATTTGTTCTTAAGCCTTGGTCTTGTGCAGACAGAATTAGCCCCTCTGTCTCCTTCTTCAACTTTCCTGTTCTCAGCCATTCCCAGGTCTTGTTGTTATCTGCTTTGCTTGCTAGTTTTTTTGTGTACTGACCATGTAGTACTTTGCCCTACCATGTCTCTTTTCTAGTCTTCACTTGGTCTTTCTTGTAGGCCAGTTTGGTGGTGGTGGTGGTGGTGGTGGTGGTATTATTATTATTATTATTATTATTATTATTATTATTATTCTGTTGTCTCCTCTTTACATCTTTACTGAAGTTGTGAAAGCTAGAGGATCAAAACCAAGACAGGGTTGTGTCTCTGCTTTCTCCACCCACACGTTGGCCATCTCACACAGCACACTTAAACCCAGTCAGCCACGAATGCCACTGAATCTCCTTAGAACTGAGTCAAAACATCTGGAGTACCACTTGAAGATCACCAGAACACAAAGTAGGCCAGGCTTCATCATGATGTGGTGCTTTATGCTTCAAAAGTGACACCATTTGTCTCAAGGGGCAATATAGATTCTTTCATCCAGGTGCTTTGCATTGCTTCTGAGACTTTCTCCAGCACATCCAATAGGAGATCTCAGAAGAAATGAAATGCAAAACACAATTGCAGCTTTATTCTTTAGGACTGGTGGGCTCTTTGCTCTGGAAAGCAAGTTTGAAGAGATGCTTTCCTCAAAGCATCATAAAACCTTTGCATGGTCCCTGCCCCCTTACCAAGGAACTGCCTGGTCTCCCATGAGCCCTTATTCTAGGAGAGTCTTTATAAGAAAACCAGCCTCTTCTTCACTGATCAGAATTTTGTGTAAATGGAGAAGGGAGAAGAGAGGAATAAGAAAAGAGAAAAGAAAGCCAACAGTGATTTGATTTCTAAATCATGCAAAAATGTATGACTCTGAAGCCTTCTAGTTGCCAGTCACTGTTGTCCTCCTCCTTTCCAGCAGTCCCTGTCATGCATCATCTGCTTTGCCGGCCCCTATCCAGCATCACTCCGGTCCTTCTTTCACATACCTTTCCTCCATTCTTGGAGGAATGAATAAACCAGATGGATCACGGCCTACTTTTGAATGGATCATGGTACTCACATACTGTACAAACATTGCTAACTAGAGAAACCAGAAAAGAAAGTAGGGCTATTTAGGGTTACAGGTGTACCCTTCCTAACCTCACAGCTTAAGTGTCTTTATGACATGCTAACCTATTCGCTTTCAATTGACATAGCTAGGTCTGTTGTATTTACACTGCCATCATGGAAACATGTGGTGGATAATACTGAAGGCAACTGGAATCTCATCTGAGTATACTGATGTAATGAAACCTAAGAATATCTATTTCCTAATAGACATTCTTCCTGTGTTGTTCTAAACCATTAGAACGCCCTTCTGCATGATTTTATGGTGAGCTGCTACACCTAAGAATCTTTTAATACACATTGTTCACCACTGGGAATTTCCTTTCATCCTCATGTGCTTGGCTTAAATCTTAGATTATAAATATGTGGACTGAGGCCTTGTTTAATTTTCAATGTTTATGTAGCACTTAGTGATACAAGACCTAAGTTATAACAGGACTGTGTTTTTAGAAATCGTTTCTTGGGAGTATATCATACTTAGCTCAGATGGGAATTCTCTTTCATATAATCAAATTGCCCTACATATTTATTATGAATATTTCCTTTGAGGTTTTCTCTCTTTCTCTGAGTTAGCCTTTTTAAAAACTTTCTGCAGAAGACAGAGTTTGTGAGTGTGCATATCTGTGATTCTTGGTACATTTTTAGAAAAACCTGGAATACAGAATGATTTAGATTAGGTATATGCAGCAATATCAGAGATAGATTAATAACGTTTTGGAAGATAAACTGTGTTCATTGCCATTTCCTCCTTCAAGCAACATAAATACAATCCAGTATATGGGCATCACCAACAACAGATTCAAATAGACTGCTCGTATAATCAGAGACAGAAGATGGAGAAATATCTAGCCAGCCAGGACTTTTACAGGTGCGGATTATGGAACAGACCATGAATTATTGTGGGGTTAAACTTAGAAAATAATAAGAGTAGGTTTGGTGGCAGGAAATGATCTGAGGAACGTACAGAGTCAGCATGCTGAATTTACACACACACACACACACACACACACAAAGAAAAGCTGTGAGAAGACATAAGACATGATTTAAAATGACACAGATATTTAAATCATGTCTTATGTCTCTAAATTCTAAATTCAGTTTTTACAGTAGCTTATATACCTTACAGTAGCATGTGTGTGTGTATATATATACATACACACATGCTACTGTAAGGTATATAAGCTACTGTAAGATATATAAGCTACCGTAAAAACTGAATTTAGAGTTTCTTCCAACAATGGTTGGAAGAGGGAAGGGAATGAGACTTGGATTCATATATCTGTTTAAATTATGTGGTGAATGTGTTATAAGAATAGGAGAACTGGACGTGATGACAGCTGGAATCAAAATGGGAGGCTGAAATACTAACAATTTGACATAGTGTCTGGAAGATACCATCTTGCTAGTTGTAAGTAAAGAAGACAAAGAAGAATTTATAATGAAAGCAAACTAGAAAATGAAAAAAACTAAGTGAATGCTAAAATAAAAATCGGAAAGAATCTGGTATCACCTTTTAAGACTGACACATTTTATTAGAAGGCATAAGCTTTTGTGAGCTGCAGCTTATTTCATTAGATGCATAGAGTAGCTTAATTAATGTAGGATCTAAATATATTAGCATGAGGCAGCGGTGGATGGTGGTTATGCGGATGAAGGTTTCATGGGGGATAGAGTACAAGTCCTTATCAGTTAACAATGTAATGTGTTAAAAAACCATTGACGTTCTGAGATGTACTGTGTGTATGATATATGCTCAGCTGTCTCTTGCTCACTGGTGCTGCAAAAGGCTGTTTGTTTCAAAACTGCTACTTTGAGATCCGTGGAGTCCTTGGGGTTCTCTGAGCTTGGTTGTTTTCTTGCAAATGTTTCGTTACCTGGCTAGGTAACGTCTTCAGTGCTAGAATGGGATGGGGTTTGCTCTCTGTTTATATACAGTGGCATGCCCTGCTAGTGTTGGTGGGGGTGGGGGTTTTGTTTTATTTTTTTCCCCCTCTGGGAGTTCCTTGATTAGGGTATTGTTTACTGCTTGAGTGTATGTCTGGTGATAATCTTGGTGTTAATCTCTGCTTATCTGGGTGATGATTGCTGGTGAGGAGATGTTCTGGTCTTTTATTTTCCTTTCTACTGTCCCTTTTGAATAGTGTGGAGATGTTGTTTATCTCTATGTGCCTGTTGATGGCTGCCTTGTCTGAATACCAAGCTTCCAGGAATTCCCTCGCATTTTTGGATTTAGCTTGGTCTAGGATGCTGACAGTTTCCCAGTTGAAACTATGGTTTAGTCTGTCCATGTGTTGTAAGATTAAGGAGTTTCCATTGTGCCTTCTGACTGCTAGTTGGTGTTCATGGATGCGCTTTGCTAGCCTTCTGCTGGTCTGTCCTACATAGTGGTTGTTACAGTCCTTACACTGTATGTTGTAGATGATTCCTGTTTTTTCTTCTTGGACTACTGGGTCTTTTGATTTGCTTAAGATGTTTTGGAGGGCTTTAGTTGGTTTGTGTGCTACAGAGATGCCATGTGGTTGTAATAGTCTGTTGGAAGTTTCTGAGACATTTCTGATGTATGGCAGTGTTATCCTTTTCATAGTTTATGTTGGTTGTGTTGTAGTAGGTTGAGTGGTCAGGCAGTGTTTGATAAAGTTGTGTGGATATCCATTTTGTTGGAAGATGTTGTATAGGTGGTCTGTTTCCTTTTTCTGCTGTTTTGGGTTGCTGCAGTGCGCTTATGCTTGTTTGAATAATGTTCTTACACAGCTCCTCTTGTGGGAGGTTGGGTTGTTACTTTGGTAATGGAGTACTTAATTAGTGTAGGTTGTCTTCCAATACACTTGGGTTTCTAATTTGCTGTTGTTTGTTGTTACTTTGAGATCTGTCATGGAATGTCTTGGGAGGATTAAATGCTCCATTATCACTTTGTTCTGATGTCAAATTTGTGTCCATTCACTCTTTTGAGCAAAGTCTGTCCTATTTGTGCTATGCAGAATCCCAGAGAGACATTGCTGGCAGATGATGGTATATATCAAATTAGAGGAAGAGCATGTGAAGGGCCTCTAGCCTTGTCCATAAATTGGTTGGGGCCTATGATGGTGCAATTTGTATACATGTATAATCAGAGCACCACTGGTTGTTACCTACTGCTCACAGTTCAAGCCACTCAAATGCATTATTAATAAGCTACAACCCATACTAGACAATGACACTCCACTTTCTCAGGTACTTGGGGGTAGGCCCATACCTGTATTTTGACAATCACCCAACCTGAAGCAGATTCTCACAACTGCAAGGAAAAAAAAATCAGGACAGTTATAGTAATATGGGAACCAGACTCTGCAACAAGCTTAAATTTATTCTTTGTCCCCACATTCACACCAACCCCAAAGATTAGAACAATGGACCAAAAGACCATGTATAGCTGCAAATACTGGATCCAAGGGAGATAATGAAGATAAACACCTCTGAATCATGGACTTTTAAGGGGGTTACTCTGAGTACCATTGAGTGCAAGTGACAATAAATCTGTCCTGGCCAATATATAGACTGACTGATCTTTTGTGCCAATGATCAGCAAGAAAACACTGTTATACTTTGGGCATATTATACAAATAGATGCCTAGAAAGTTATCACACTTTGCAGGGTAGAGAAACAGAAGAAGTAGAAGACAATAGAAATGTTGAGGTGGGATTAAAGCAACTGGATTGTCTTTGGAAAACCTGTATGTTATTACAGGGGATGGGTTGGGATGGCAAGAATTTGTCGATGCAATCATTAGGAACTGAAGTTAACTCAATGGCACTGTAGACATCTAACTGCTTTTTAAATAAAAATATGTGCAGTATTGGGGCGGGGGGTGTTGTATGCTTTTTAAAAAGATAATGGGATTGAAAAGTTGTAGGAATCCTGGATGCTATTATTCTCTCTGTTTTCTTGATGTAGGTTTCAATCACTTGGCTGAAAAGATGTTGGGATTTTTGTCTAATGTACAAATATTGATATAAATAGTTTTTTAAAAATATTTTATCATTTCTTAAAGCATACTAAATCTCATGGTATGTATGTAATTATGTCTGAAGGATTTCAGGTAAAATACATTAGGAGGGAAATGGATCCAATCAACACAAGGAGAAAAACGTTATATCTGTAGAAAACATTGATTTTGGCTCTGATGTTAAAAAGTTAGAGCAGATGGCCATCTTTCTTAGAAGACTGTTTAATGAGGCAAATGTTAAAATATTTGCAAGGAAGGATTTATTTCTGCTAAATCAGCAATGTTTTTTTCCATCATTCCTTTATCGCTTTTATGTGTACAAAGTGTTTTGCAGTTCATGTATTTATATTCACAACAACCTGTTGACTGAGGGATGAAGAGGAGGGAGAGAAGGGAGGATATATTTCTACTAATAATTTCATTGGTTTTAGTTAGTCATAGGAAGGAATTCTGGAAATAATTCTAAAAGGGAAAGGCTAAAGATCGGAGATAGAAATACTCTAACCTTCCCTTAGCAAAGCAAAATAGAGATAACAACTAAAACACCCAGGCTGGAACTGATTGCTCTCTTCCCCTCAGACTGTCTTTCCCTGTTCCTTTTATTTATCCAGCAAATTTGAGAACAGATATGAAGAGGAGAGGGTACCTCTCCATTCTCTGTGAATGGTCACTCCTGTAGAGAGTAAGGGAGGTCACCTTGACAGAAATATTCAAGAACCGTTCCCTAAGCAAAGAGGCCTGAAACATTCGTTAAGTCCTGGGAAACAAGATAATATTCAGAAGTGGCTCGGACAAAAACCTCCCTGATTCACTGGACTATAAGCTGTGGGAGAAGGTACAGCACATTCAGGCTGCAAGATTCTGTTATTATAGCCAATGTCAATAATGTGTAGTTCTAGACTTCTTGTGTAGTTGATTTTCTGGTCTGGTCTATCTAGTGGGGTGACATCAATCTCCTATTTTTTTTCAAGAGAGGCTAAAGGTCTTGCCTTTCTAAGGGGAGAAGGCCTTCGATCCTTAGGGCATTCTACTGCCCAGTGACACCTTGCTGCAGCTTTGTTGCAACACCAGCAACAGGTGGATTTACAAATAACTAACTTGCAAAGTGCCATGATGCAACTAACACAACTATTGGGTTAAAATTTACTTTAGCCAGCCAGCAACACTGCAGCCGGCAACCCAGCCAGTATTTCTGCATTCTCCTGGGAACTTACCAGAGAAATGTGGAGGAAATCAAGACCAATTCCAGACCTTCAGTATGAACTTTTGGTGATGGGTTGGAGTTTCACACAGATCACATAGGTTCATGAACAAAATCTTTTCTGACATTGTAGACAAGTATGTAGTAGAATAATTGGATGACTTTTTTTTTCCCGCTGAGGAACTTTCCTTGCATGAGACATGTGCCAGAAATGTCTTAAAGAGAGTCAATGAACACAGACTTTGCTAAATTAAAGAAATGTGCATTTGACCTACAATAATTGGACTACTTACAAGATCCCTACTGAAGGCATACACATGGATCCTGCCAAAGTATAGTCCATTGAGGTAGTGGTAACCACTCAAAATGTGAAGGTACAACATTTTTAGGCTTGCTAATTTCTATTGGAAGTTCATCCTTAATTTTACAGACAGCATAAAGCAACTACCTCAACTCCTAAAGAAAGGACATTGGTTCATATGGTCTACTCAAGAGGAAGCAGCATTTGAAGAATTGAAAAATAGTTTTGTTTCACAGGTACTGCCCAGGCACCCAGACCCCAACTACCATAGTGCGGACCAACGCTTCAGAGGTGACAGTGGAAACAGTTGTCTTCTAGGCAGAAAAGGAGGAAAGGGATGGATCTCCTACTGTGTGACTCTACTTCAAGTTGCTTCTACCAGCACAACAAAACTATGACATCTTCAATAAGAAGTTGCTTGCAGTAAAATTGGCATTCCAACAATGGAGGCACTTGCCCACAGACCACAAGAATTTAGAAGTTCTTTGTAAACCAAAGTTATCTGTGCTTCTTCCCATGTCTTTGGTATTGTTTTTGTCACTTGGACTTCATTCATCGTCCCTAGTAATGATTCCAACAATTCTTCCTCTGCCTTTTTGTAGTATTGAACTGTCAGCACCTCTGGACCTGGTACCTTTTCAATTTTAGGGTTTTTTATTGCTTCTTTAATATACGCTGAAAGTTGCTGGCCAGAAATGGTTGACGCTTCAGCGGTTCGAGTCCAGCCTTCGCGTTAGCAGGGTGAGCTCCTGTTTCCTCCCCAGTTCCTGTCAACCCAACAGTTCGAAAACTCACGTGAGTAGATAAATGGGTACTCTCACTCTGGTGGGAGGAAAAATGCTGGTGGCGCCTTGCAAAAAGGAGTCGGGAGCAGTTGCTGGTAGGCACAAAAAAAACCCGTGCGTGCCCAAAAAAGGCATGAAGCAACCGAAACCCCGCCTCCTGCGCGCGACAGCTGGGCTCTGCTCTAGGAAGGAGGATCTGGCAAACCACTTCCGAAACACTTGCCTTGAAAACTGCAAGGACTCGTCCAAGCAGTCACTGCAGAGTCGGTAACGACTGAGCGCAGATTAAAATATATATATATAAATATAATTTATATATATATATATATATATATATATATATATATATATATAATATTGTTATAGGTTTGCTTAATATTTGTCTGTGTGTTCAGTGAATTCTTTTAACTCTTAGTCTCCAGTGTATGTTTTCAGATTTTCTTTGTCAATTTTATGGTTGGAATATAGCCTGTTAAAAAAATATGTGAGTTCTGTAATTTTTGATCTAACAATTTGTTTCCTTTCTTTATTGCTGTTACCATCATTCTTTCCTTCTCTTTCCTGATTTGATGCACCAATTTTTTTCCTGGTTTATTTGCATTCTCAAAATAATTTTGTTTGACATATTTTATCTTCTTTTGGAGTTCTTCCATTTCTAATAACTGTAATTGTTATTTAACTTTGTTTGGTTCTCTTAATAACTGTTGTTTTGTGTTAGTTCTTTTATTTTTTTCCTTCCAATTGTAATTCCATCTATTATATTATTTTTTTTCTGATTTGTTGCAAACCTTATAATAATTTCTTTCAGATAAACTTTATCTGTCTCCCATACAGTTGTCTGTGATATCCCTGGAGTTGTATTTATCTTGAAAACAAAAGTTGTTCTTTGCATTTCTGTAATATGTCTTGGAATAATAGCCTGCCATTCATCCTCCACTTAAAAGGCAATGGTATTAAAATTGAGTTGTGATCTGCATACAGTATGTCATTGAGAGAATCTCTACTCACTTAATAGATTATGTGAGAGTCTTAGAGTCCCAACACATTTCAATTCTTGAATGTTTGGTGTCTTGCTGAAAAAAAAAATTAGTATAGTGTCTTGCTTCTGAGTTTTTGAGTCTCCAAGCATCCATCAAAGCCAGTGTGTCCATATACCAAAAAACCTTTTCTGGGAGCTTTCCTCCTTTTTTTTATCTTGGGATGATTTGTCTAAATTCAGATCCAGGATTCCATTCATGTTTCTGACAATGATTATTTCCCCATCTACAATTTTTACAAGCAAAATTCAAGAACTGCTACCTAGGCAAAGAAGGCTGAAACATTCTTGAAGTCCCGTGATACAAGATAGTATTTGGAAGCAGCTTTGGCAGACAACACCCTGATTCACTGAACTATGAGGCGGAAGAAGAGGCACAGTTGGAAACCAATTTTAATAAAGTGCCGTTCTAGTTTTCCCGTGCAGTTAATTTTCTGCTCTGGTCTATCAAGCGGGGCTGCCATTTCTGCTTCCAGAAATTAGTCGACCAATGAAAGGAAAAAATGAAAATGCTTCTTAGCAGGAATATGGAACCGGTGGACATATTCAAAATGTTGAGAGCTTATTATGGGTATTTGGACAAAATGTTCATCCTGATGGATGTAGCTGGTCACAGATCTCTAATTTACCAGATGCCGAGCTGGTGAGAATATTCCCACTAACCTTCAATCTTCAAGGATGCTTCCTCCATATTATCTTACTGATATATCTTTCTTCTGTGAGAATCTGGGACAACTTTATCAGTTGCAGAAATTGCTTGCAGGCATGCTTTAATCAGGTGAAATTGCATGCAAACAGGAAAGTCCATGAAGGTGGGAATGAATTGGCATGTGGATTTTTTAAAATATGCAACAGGATATGGATAGGGGCCATTACCAACCTGAAGTTGGAAAAATGAGAAATTAAGAAAAACTGAAAATGACAGAGCTGTTCTCCACTATTATAAGTGTGGTTTTTTTCATCGTGTGTAAGTAAAATCACATGCTTGCAAAACATTGATCTCAGGACCTGAAGAATGCTCTTTCTTCTTTTCTCTAGGGTTGTGCATGGTGTACTTCAGCTTTTTTTTTTTTGGTACAGCTGAAGTGGATTCTCCCTCTCAACCATAAAAAAAGTTTAGCTATTATTAAGGGTACAGTTATTCTAACTGTACCTATAAACTAAAGCTTCATTCAAGAGGTGTTATTATAGGCATTTTTAAAGATTTGTTTTAATCCCGCCTTTATTATTTTTATAAATAACTCAAAGTGGCGAACATACCTTCCTCCTCCTATTTTCCCCACAACAACAACCCTGTGAGGTAAGTTGGGCTGAGAGAGAGGGACTGGCCCAAAGTCACCCCGCCGGCTTTCATGCCTAAGGCAGGACTAGAACTCACAGTCTCTTGGTTTATGCCAGAGTTGTAGAAAGTAACAAATACCAAGCCTTATCATACATCATACAAGCCAAACCAGTGACAGTGCTGCTGCTGCTGCTGCTGCTGCTGCTGCTGCTGCTGCTGCTGCTGCTGCTGCTGCTGCTGCTGCTTCTTCTCCTCCTCCTCCTCCTCCTGACAGACATAAACCCTGGAAGCCAATAATGAGGATCATATCTAAAGAAGCGTTTCTAGGAATCCTTGCTCAGATATGTAGTTTCCTACAATAATTACATTAATTCCTCATAACTACACACAGAATCAAGTCTGGCTCTTCCAACAACAAATTGCTAAGCAAATTGCTTTGAATTCTTAGAAACCTTAGATCATCCTTTCCCACCAGCAGTGATCCCAAAATCTGTGCACATTTTAAAGAGTTGCATCTAGAAATCCCTAGTTCAAATGAACACTGTGGAAAAAAATAATCTCTTTGTGTTTTTAAATCAGGAGATTGTTTTCTGTCTCTAACCCTGTCTCCAGACAGTCAGAAATAGAGAGAGAGGTGTGCACGCACACACACACACATTGTTTCAAATTGTTTTTTTTTTATCTAGGATTTAAGTCAAATATCTTCCATTTATCATTTAAAATATCATTATTGCAGAAAGTACTCTGCAATAATGTTATCAAACAGACATCCAGATGGAACAGTTCTCTGTGTGTGTATGTGCGTGTGTACACATGCATGCTTTAAATAAAAACTGGAACGTTTTGCCAAGATATAAACCAATGTGACATCACTTAAATCACTGTATGTGTTTGGAATACTTGATTTGCTATAAAATCCATAAGTATAAGGCACCATTAGAAAGTGAGCCAAAGTTAAGTGTAAATGTGAAGATGCTGATTAGCTTGAGTGAATTGGCTTATTTCATTCTCAGCAAGCAAAATCAAGAAAATTAGAGGTACACATTTAGGCAAACACTGCTCTCCAAATCAAACAAAATCCAGAATCTTTTTGGATGCTTTTGAGGTTGAGGGTAAGAGCATAGAGATTTCATAATGCAATAGCCTCCATAACTACAAAACATTTAAAGGGGAACTAATGTTCATGGGCCATTTAAAATAATAATATACTGATGTATAAGGCAAATTTACAGGAAAAATATAAACATGAAAATTGTTTAAAATATAATAAATGACTTGACCATTTAACAATAGGTACAATGTACTCTATGCACAATGGAAGTATTAAAACATGCATTGCAGTATTAGCTCTATGAATTCTATAAATCCCTGTATATGATTTATTTGATTTCAGCATACCCTTTTATAACTTCATATTCCTCAGAATAAATGAGAGACTATATATACAGAGGACAAAGACAGAACTTCTCAAGTAACATTCATGTACTTCAGTTTTAATTCTTCTAATTCCCAGGAAGCAAACAGAGATGGGAGGACTTTTTATTTCCTCCCAGGTATATTGCAAGATTTCATCCATGGGATAAAAAAACCCCAAACACTGCTGAATAGATCTTAGGCACTCAATTTGCAATCCAACCTGCAGCTTCTTGACTTGTCTAATTGCACAATGGGTTTTTTGTCTTTTTTGTCATCTGGGAATGATTGCTTTCATGAAAAGAAAAGAATTACCTAAGCTTAATTTTTCATTTTAACCCTTCATACATTGGATGAAAAAACAGACAACGTGGAAAGAACAACAATTGTTTCAGGTTAATTCCATATAAAAAGGCTAAATTACATTATTATGTATATCATATAACAGATGTGGGACATACATACATTTGATCTTTTGTTCTTCTGGGACTAAACAAGTATGTATGTGCATAGCACTTCTCCTCCCATATGTGCACTCTTCTCTCATCATTCACACACACACGCACACACACACACACACACACTTTCCCAAATGTGCAGAATTCCTTTTAGAAAATATTGTTCATCTGATGCTGGAACACTACAGAAGCATTACACAGGCCAAAGGACATGATAATGTGTTTTGAAGTGTCTGTGTATGAAAAACATTTTTCTATTTATCAACCATTTGAATACATATCAGATCATAAACTTCTGTCAGATCTAACATGATAAACATCTTGTTAAAAGCATCCTGGAAGTCAACATATTGTCTTAGGCCAGTGTTGTCCAAACTTGGCCACTTTAAGATGAGTGGACTTCAACTCCCAGAATTCCCCAGCCAGCATGGCTGGCTGGGGAATTCTGGGAGTTGAAGTCCACTCATCTTAAAGTGGCCAAGTTTGGACAACACTGTCTTAGGCCATCCTTTTATGTTTCTTTTCGCAGCTTTGGCTACCAGTTTTCTGCCGTTGAAGCTGAACAGTGATCCTATCATAGGCAGAAGTGACCCTGATATTGATGGGACATCCCCCTTGGCTATGGGCTTGGTTTATAAATTCTTTCTCCAGGCCTAGGAACCTGTTTAGATCAGGTGGTGCCCATTTCTTGGACTGGAACACTAGGACAATTTGGCAGGAAATGTCATCAATGCTTACCTGTACTTACCTATAAACAAACGTCTCCCGATATCAGTGAGCCTTTTATTGGGGGGTGAGGCGTTGTTGGGTTCTCTCACATTCATCTGTCCCTTCAGTGGGGCTAGTGCCACAGCTACCATTTTAAAAGTGCCATTTTTTTTTTTTCTGCAATCATATGGGCTGCTCTAAATATCACTGCTTTAAAATGTCATAGAGGCAGAGTGGATTAAGACCCACAGGGTAGAAGAGCATTCTTCTCAAGCAATTCATCCAGAATTTCACTTATTGCCCTCCAACTTGGCATTACACTGTTGGAGAAGCCTCATTCTAGTCAAGGATCTATGCAAGGAATGTAAATCATTTGCATAATCTCAGCTGTACAGCTCAGTTTTCTTAGGCCTCTGATATGGTGACTGGCAATGGTCTGGCCTTTAAAGGATCTTCATATAAGAGTTATGGCTGCCCCATGAGACCCAGAAGGTTTTTGTTGTTGTTGTTGTAGTAGCATAGATGTGGTGCATTTTGTACTACTTTTGGCTACAGACCGATGCACAGATTGCATTGTGCCTTTTTACATACATACATACATACATACATACATGCATACATACATACATATGATTTATATACTGCCCAACTCCCACGACCCCAGGTGGATTGATTTACCCAGGTGATTTATCAGTTTTTTCAAGGCCATCCACTGGACATTAACATCATGAAGGTACAGGAGCAAGAATCTGATTCAGCTTAGCATGGGATGACACCCACTCTAGCTGATAGCTGAAACAGCTGGATATGTAAATCTGCATTCTCTGCTTAAAAGGTCTCCCTTCTGAAAGCTGTAAAAGCAGTGTAGGGATGGTGACAAACTATCCTGACAGATAATGAGGCTGTAAATAAGTAGTTGAGAAACTTAGAAGCTGTACTGAATGCAGAAACCAGGGATTAGGTAACCTAAGTATTGGGAAGCTGGTTTGTCATGAAAGCCATAGTAAATCATAGAGGTTAGATCATAGGAACGAAAAGAGTAAATACACTTATAAGATAAGCTGGTCTGAAATCAGAGCTGAGATATGTCCAAAAATTCACAGAGAACAAGCTGTCAATCAAACAATGAGCAGTTGTTACCAACAAAGCTAAGGTTTGCTAGGTTCTCTTAATATAATGTTAAAGCTTGCTTTTCTTCTAGGAAGGATATTTACTATCTCTTTTTTCCCTAAGAGAGACAGGCATCATCTTTGCTCAGTTCTTTTCAAATATCTCCTACTTTTAGAGTTTGGCAATGAGTGAAAGTCTGTTGATTTTTTACTGTCAGAACAGCTAGAGAGCTATGAAAGATTCTGTTCATTAGTAGAAGCACTTCCCTTTGTTGGCTGAGAGCCCATCTGCTCTCCCATGACAGGCCGACAGTCCAATAGCTCTGTGTCTTTTTCCTTTTCTTCGGAGGATTCCATAATACCCAGAGTCAACACCAAGGTCTTCTGGAAACTTCATGTTTCTGGTAGGCTGGTAGGCCATGTTTTATCAAACCTGAACTACATAAATAGCTGTGATGTAATGGAATTATGAAGGCCAGACTCAGGGAGAAAAACATTTTCTTGGGAAGATTGATGTCAGGCCTAGCCAGGGAACTCCAAGAGACCATGTAAATTCAATCCAGCAATGTTTATTAGCTACAACCTCTAGCAGGAATCTTCCCAGACTGAAACCCCAGTTCCCAAGTAATGCCAGCCACAACAGTGTGAATTCCTCAGGGAGGTGCCAGTCTCATCCTCTTATCTCTCCCTCTTGCCTCAGGAGATGAAAGAAAATGTTTTTCTCCCTGAGTCTGGCCTTCATAATTCCATTCCATCACAATAGCACACTAATGGGCCATATGACTAACTTAGTTTGAAATATTAGCAGTTCATACTTCTCACAAAAGTAAAAAGATAGTGCTATAAATATTCAGCTGTAATGCTAAAATATTGTTCTCAGGCCATGCCCTGCCCTGCCCAGCCCCACCCCGCCCCACCCCACTTGAGAAATTAATTTTGAAATTAATCAAAAACCAGTCTTATACCTCGAGCTAAACTGGCACTATAAAAATATTTGAAATTTTAAATACTATACAGTAGATCCTTGTATTTTCTTGATGAAATTAAAGGAGAAATAGCATGCTAGTAAAATTTCAGGATTTGGTTACATTCTTCTCTAGCCCTTGCCCACAATGCACAGAAGTGATAGTACATCTAATCAGAGGGCCTGTACAAGTCTCATACATAAAAGTATCTTATGATTCTGTACAAGGAAACAAGAAAGAGCCTTGTGTTGTGAACAGCACTGGCAATTCATACTGTATATAATGGAAATGAAATAATGACACTGGCTTTACCATTGGGAAATTAGTTTTTGAAAGGAAGAAATACTTCAACAGAGGATCTGTCTTATCTCCAGCTTGGTACTTTATAGACATTCTTGGACAGTAACTCTGCTCTCACCAACACTCAACACTGAAATTGACAGCCTAGAGAAGAAGGAATGTAGTTGTGGGTTAGGAAACACAAACTTGGTAAGTAACATTTGGATAACTTTCGTTTAAAATCAGATAGTTGCAGTTGAAATCCTGAGAGCATAACTTATTTTGACAAATCTCTGTTGTTTTGGATTCCAAAGTTACATCCATGAAAAATTAACATTTGCTCTTGAAAGTAATTTACTTCCCTTATGATATATTTACTTAGGATAACAGCAGTGAGACTTTTATATGCACAATGGTGGAAGGATTTAACTTTACCCACAACGGAAGAGCGGATTGTGAAGATGATGGAGCTGGCTGAGATGGCTAAATTGACAGCTTTGATCAGAGAAAAAAAAAACACTGATTAAGTTCAATGCTGATTGGAAACCCATTTTGGTCTTTTTGCATGAAACAGAAAAAAAATGAAATGATATATGGATTTGATGATTATAAAAAATATTAGATGATAGGGAAAAACTGAGAGTTATGTTGTAACCCTAGAGTAAGAGTTCAGTTTAAAACTATATCAATAGCCATTGTAAAAGAAAATCGTAAGTCATTTCTTTTCTTTCTGCACTTTTGATTTTGTTCTTTCTTTCCTTTTTTTCTTTATCTTAAATATTAGTACTTGTTAGTTTTTATCTTTCTTATTTAAAAACCTAAGTTATTACCTGCCCCCCCCCCCAAAAAAGAAGAAAGTAATTTACTTCCCCAGAAAAGATGCCGTAAAACATGCACCAGATTTACGTGGAAGAACTTTGACACGCTACTGTCTTATCAAAGCAAAATTTAAAAACTGCTAGAAGCCTTATGTTCTAAATGATCTACGATCGAAACATGTTTAATTATATAAACTAACCTGAAATCTAATGTGAAAAGAACAAACAAATAGAAAGTGTGGTTTTTGTGGTGAGTCAAATCAAACATACCTAAGTTATCACAGTGAAATCTAGGATGGGAAAGAATTTACGCAAAGAAATATGTCAGTCATCATAATAATTTTAGTTACTGACATACACAAGTGCAAAAGTAAAGGAAACATTGCCAAAAGCATTTAGGATTTTGAAGGGGCCAACATTCTGTGGAAAACCTTCCTTGTCTGTTTTATTAAGTCAGTGCAGTCCAATATGATGTTTCCTTACAGGGAAAGGTTATTCCATCTGGTTTATCCTATGGAACATACAAATACATCCACATTCTTAGAGTCTTCAGTATAGTCATCTATATGGAAAATTGCAAGGCCAAGTACTTTTATTTATTATTTAAGTTTATATGACTTTTTTTTATTCATAGAACACTAAGGGACAATAAACAAACAAAATAAAATGTAAACAATTCAAAATCTTCCATATGTAAGGTATAGTTCAGTTGATAAGTCATCTTGCTATTCATAGAATACTGTACTTGGGATGACTAATGTACCGAAATAAAACATAAACGACACACTAAAAGAAAATGTAAATAATTAAATATTCATAAAACAACTCTTAGTCTTTTTTTAGAATCTCAGCAGGCGGTAGCACCTGCCTGACTTTCTTTGGGCTTGGAAGCTAAGCAGGAGTGGGCCTGGTTAGTATTGGGATGGGAGACTATCAAGGAATACTTAGCTGTAGGCTAGATAGGGGAGTTGAAAAACGTTCTGGAAGGAGGCAATGGTGAATCACATTTGTACTGCTACCCAGAAAAAAGCATGGATGTGTCTGTGAAGTCACCACAAATCAAGCTCAATTGGGTCACTTCTCCCTAGCAACGAATGGCATTTTCTAGAGATATCCAACCATTGTTGTTCCAAAATGAGGAACCATTCTAAAATAGTAACAAGGCTTCACATTCCTTCACCAAGGCCTTGTTGATACTACGAAAATGCTGTAAGTCATTAGTGATGGAGTGACCTTGGGGGAGATATTTATTTATATACTCAGAAGATTGTGCTGAATGCACAGAAGTATGAAGAAGGCAAAATGTTTCCCTTCATATATGAACTTTAGTAATGAAAGCAATATGATTTATGACCAATACCTAGTATATGGTTGACCATTGGATTGCATGAGTTAACTCCAGAATGTCCAACAATGATGTGGTACCTGGGACTTTTTGAGATTAAAGATATAATGCAGTAAGAGTGTCATGAAAAATATAGTTATAATAGAAGGTATTTGGAGATCTTGGGTACTCTGTAAGTAATCATTTTGGATGACAGCTTGAAGTGTACATCTATCCAGAAGAAAAAACTGTGATACCTCAGTTGTCAAAATTTGATGAGGTGATGGGACGGGGACTCTTTTGGTAAGTTAATGTGATAGTCTGTGGGGGAGGACAGAATTGATGAAAACTGCTCAACTTTAAAGTTTTCCACCAGAGGGACTTCCCAAACCAGTGCGAAAGTCAAATGTAACATGGATCTGCTAATACATCTTTGGACATCCTTGGAGTTAAAACTTTCAACTGGACATGACTCAGTGAGCCAATTTGATTTCTAAAGCAACACAGGGGAAATCAGGAGCCTGTTTTTTATTAGCATCATGAAGAAAAAGTTTGTGAATCCTGTTCACAGCCTTTAATGGGACACATGTTTGGCTGACAAAAGAATTGACTACTGGGCAAGGATCTCCCTGCAGGATCACCGCAAGAAGAGCCAACAGAGCCCCAGGCAGAAGAATTAAGCTGCTACTTCCTTTTATTCATTTGTAGTTCATGTACCAGTTTGCCGCTGAAACAGTGATGCTTTCATACTAAAACAGTTCTTAACTTACTGACAGATTCATCTATCATTTTTCTGTGCTTGTGGCTTTTTTTTTGCCACTGAATGTATAACTTGACTTCAATGAGGGGCCATTTTCTATCATTATCATACTTCCAAGAGGAGTAAAAATATCAAAACCATGGCTTGCAAAATTGCCACAGGATAGATCTCTGTTTGAGGTTGCAGTCATGATTTCTTGTAATTATTTCAGAAACTGGAGGTGGGGAGGAGCTCTCCCCCCCCCCCCATATTCTTGAGGTCATGGTAATATAAAGTTTTGGAATTTTATAATTCTAACAGTTGGTGCACTAACCAAGCCTCTTTCAGCTTTGGTTGAAGTTGTTATTAAAGGAAATGTTGATGACTAAATCTATCACTCAGTTATAGCTGATTTAGTTGATTAATTGCAAATCATCAGCAATTAATTCATTGTAAAATTTTGCATGTACACATTTTTCTTTTTCTTTTTCTTTTTCTTTTTCTTTTTCTTTTTCTTTTTCTTTTTCTTTTTCTTCAGAACAAAGAATTGGATCAAATTATTCTAAAGAAAGTATCACAGTGGGGCTTACATCCAAATCTGCAGCTTTTCTTGCAATATGCCAATTTTGAACTACAAAAATGCATTAATTAACGACTTACAAAAAGTATTTCTGTATTTCTTTTCATTATTAAAAATACTGAATTATTTTAAATCAGTGTTTCTCAGCATGGCTGGGGAAGTTGAAGTCCACACATTTTAAAGTTGCCAAGTTTGAGAAACACTGATTTAAATAGTAAAAAGGAAAAGAAAATTGAATAAAAAACTAGAATAAAAACAAAACATTAAAGCGCTAAGGAAAATTAATAGTTAGTAAGGGCTAGCATTAATTTTTTTTTTAAAGAGATGTCTTAAACATGTCATTATAGGGGCCTGGCACACCACTGAGGGGAGGCCATTTCACAGGATAAGTTGTGACATGGAAAACAGATCTCCCCCCAACCCCCCACCAATACCAATCATACAGTATGTGCTTAGGAGGATGATATTCTGTAAGATAACTTGGTTCTGAGGCTTTGTTTACTAATACAGGTAGTCCTCCATTACTGACCACTCATTCAGTGACTGTTCAAATTTACAATAGTAATAAAAAATGAGACTTACGACTGTTCCTCAAAGTTACAGCCATCACGTGATCACAATTCGGGCACTTGGCAACCGGCTCACATTTACAATAGCCACATCCCATGGTCACGTGATTGCCATTTGCAACCTTCACAGCCGGCTTCTGATAAGCAAAGTCAACAGGGAAGCTAGCAAGAAGTCACAAGTTGTGGTCACATGACATTGTGCTTAATGACTCACAGTGATTTGCTTGATGACTGCAGCCAGAATTGACGGAACTGATGTCGTAAGTCAGCATGGTCACGTGATGTCATGCTTAACGACTGCACTGCTTAGTTGCCAGTTCCTATTGCAGTTGTATGTATGGACTGCCTGTACCAACATCTTTAATCTGGCTCAGTAGCAGGCTTTTAGCATAGGTGTAAGATACATGTAGCATGGCAATCCAGTCTGTAATCTATACAAAGACAGTGGTTTCTGATAGGTATGAAATAGAATTGGAGACAATGGGGCATCCCACAGCAAATCACAGCATAAGTTTATTGATTAGCCCTTAGGCCATATCAGAATACAGAATTTCAAACACAAAATATTGATAAAGGCCTATAAAAAACAAATTAAGTAAAATGGAAATAAAATACAGTGATTAAGTATACAAATAAGTGAGAGTACAGATCATATTTCCGTGTCACCCCTACAATTTACCCCAATCGACTCCACGTATGCAGATCTCAACCATATTGTTTTACTCAAATACCGAGCTGTATTATATGTTATTTTCAAATTCTGGCCACACATAAAATATGTTGTTTTAATGTGTGGTTCCCAATGGGTCATTCGTTTAATGTGTGATCCAAAGCACATATCTGCATCCCACAGCAAATCAGCTAGGGGAGCTGATCTACATCCTTGTGATCTTCTCTGGATCCAGTATATGACAGTACATCCCACTGCAAATCTGAAGAAGAAAACCTCTGCAGAGGATAATGGAGTTGATGTATCAAAAGCTGATGAAAGTGCAGGTGTAGATAACAGAGTCCCATCACTCCTGTCTATCTCCTGGTAAAGAATATCAAGGAAAGTTATCAAGTCTGATTGTGTCCCACTACTCAACTGGAATGGATCCAGATCAGGATGAGCAAACCTCAACACCCTATTTGTGACCCCCAATGACCCTTCCCCAAATGCGTGAGGCTGAACATTTTGGACCATTTTCATTTTTAAGTATCTTGAAGGGCTTAAATGATCAGGTTGGTGTCTTTGCCTTCAAAAACTGAAAAATACGCCCCCCGCCCCATTTTAAAGTGATTTTAGGCCGGAACAGACAAAAGAAAAAGAAATTCCAGTGATGTCATAATATGCTCCTGATGGATTATAGACAGAGTAGAAAAAATATGGACTCTAGTGAATATCGGTCAGTCTCTCATTGAGTTTTTTTTACAAATATTAATTAAAGTACATAATTTTTCTCTTACTGAGTTCTCCATAATCCAAAACTGGTTCATTGCTTGGAACTCTCCAGAAAACTAGAAGGAAGGTAATTACAGGGAGTTAAAATCTTGAGGGGGATTAAAGGAATTCAATAGGATCACTACCTTTAGCTTCAGAACATTTAAGATTTGGCTAGATTCCATAAATCCTAAGAGTTTCCCTTACCCTTGTGGGGAGAGTGACATAGGTGCCATGAAACCAAACTTGATTTTTAAAAACTGGCCTAATTAGGTAGACCCAGGCAATCTATCTCATCCCCTGAAGCAATACCAAATCAAGGATACGCTTTGCTCTTATTGGTCAGACTAATTGAGGCATCCATATAGCTATTTTAGCCATGAAGTCACCAGCTGGCCCACTCCACATAACCTAATGTTGAAATGACCCAAGACAAATTTTCTAGCACCTCGATATTCCTTCTGCTAAGCTGAGTTGGGATGCTGTTTGCTAGCACAGTAGGAGAGTTGGATACCAACTGCAGTCATAACCTGTTTCAGTGGCCTGGGAAAAGCTCTGGCTCTCACAATGTAATTAATTGTTAGGATTAGGAATAAGATTAGGATTATAAATGACTCCTAATTATGATTGCTAAATATTACCATTAGCATCAAAGACATTTGCTAGAGGACTTTTCCATATTTTCTGTGCTGCTATTTTTGCTACTAATCTGCTTGTGAGCTTCTCATCGAAAAAAGAACATGCAAGGTCTTTGGTCCAAACCTGCAGAGGTGTTCTTATGTTCTTAAAGTTGTGATGAGAAGCTTGGCCTGGTCCTACTTCTCACCTTCCTGCCTGAATGTTATAGAAGCTATTAGCTGCAAGTAACTATATAACATCATGGAAGTATATTTGGATTTGCACCAAAATAGCAACATTCACATTTCAATTAGCAAAGAATATTGGTTTTGGAAAGTGGAGAATGAAATTGCTTTGTCTGGTTTTTTGGGGGGCATGCCCACATACTGTGCCACAGTAGTACTGTGGTTTCCAAAATTTCCCCCTTTCTTTAACTTTTTGAAAGCTTCTTGGCAGACTTTCCTCACCCTACCTCCCATATTTTAGAATCAAAGTACTAGGGGAGATCTGGTTTCCAGAATGTCTCTAAATTTAACCATGAAGAATATATGCTGGTAACTTATAGTAAATTAAGTATAACTTACCGGCCAATGGACCTTCAGGCACTGCCAATGGACTTGTGTTGCCAAATTCCTGACCTCAGCACCCCTATATGCTCACTGACTGGATGGAGCCTGACTGAGCATGGTTTCCTGAAATGTTATGAACAACATTTTGGAGTGAGGTTGAGTGCTAGCTTGGCTTCCATTCCAATATCCTGCAATGTACTGGGGAACCTCATTTGGAGAAGGTTAGTGACAAGATTGTCAGCTACTGCATGAGATGCTTATTTGTGCAGAAATGGATGGACAAATACCTACAGCTGAAGAATGGATAATGGAATGAATGGAATTGGTGGAGGTGGTGAAACTGACTACTTTGATGAAAGAAAAAACTTTGACTGGCTTTGTTTCTACTTGGAAACCGCTTTTGGACCCTTGACTTGAAACGGAAAGAAATGAACCTTTAATTTTGGGGTTTGATGACTGATCTTTTTTATAATTACAGAAATAGTTTGTACTAATTGTTGTATATTTTTTATCATTATAGACATATTTTGTATCATTTTAAACATTAGAGTAAGAGGTGAATGTAGTATATATTTATGCCTGCACCAAAGAAAGTTGGAAGTTTTCCTTTTCTTCTTTCTTACTTCTTCTTTTTTATACTTTACATTTCACTCCCTTTCTGATCTTTTCCTTTTTTCCACCTTTTCCCCCCTCTATTTTCGTATATTGTACTTTTGGTTGAAATGTAATAAAGTTGAAATTGAATAAAGTCAGCTACTACACTGAGTGCTTCGGAGTTGAGCCAAATCTGTGTACCATTCATTGTTTCTCAATTGTCATCATGGATTAACTCAAGCACAAGGCCCAAGCTGAAATCAGTGGGAAGGCCAACAATGCCCTGAAGTAATTTAAGTGGGTGAGCAGGCAATGCAGAAGAGAGCTGAGCACATATTCTGCTCACCAGAGAAGCTTGAGGGACAGGCTCTTTTGAAGCCCCCCTCAATCAAGCCCAGCCCTCATGCCCGTTGTCCCCCCGAAGCAGACCAACAGATTCCCTTCTCATGGTCTGTGAAACTGTAACCCTATTTCCCAACTCTGAAATTGGCAAATTTAGGGAAAGATCTAGGGGTGTCCTTCTGAGTCACCAAACTGTCCCATAAAAATAACCTTAATCTTTAAAAGGAATAATCTTTTTCAATTTTAACAGCTGATAGTAAAATTAATTTAACACAGCAGATGTTCAAATTATATCCAGTATATATAAATATGTACTAGGACTAGGACTACCGGTTCAGACAAATAGGCCATTCATGTTCATCGTTGCTTAGTAATCCACCAACAAAAGTTCTTCAATAAATTATAAAACTATTTAAAATGACTGATTGTGGTTCAACCTGTTGAAGACTGATAGAGCATCATCGTCTGAAAAATCATTAAGTAGCTCTTTTTTTCCCCTAAAACAAAATATACTAATGGGTCCAGTTCAAGCCGACTTGGTTGTAGCCAGTTAAAAAAGTAAGGCCAAATGTATTATTCTCTCTTTGAAGAACATTTTCAAAAGAGGCCAGCCATGAAAATGAAGCAGAAGAATGGCAGAAGTTTTTTAAAAAGGCATTTATAATATTCTTTCCCACTTTTCTGTTGGTGTTTCATTCCTGTGTATATTATCAAAACTTCATTCTGGATTATTAGGAATGAATGTACAGATGTTAAAACATTTTTAGAACTGTGTCGTTTCAGCAAGTACCCTGACAAACTGTTCTAGGAAGTAGACAACATAAAGACTAGATAGGACTTGGCCAGAAATGGCTCAAATGGAAAGGAAATATATTGGATGGTGAAACTATTGCTGAATCCCATGCTTTAAGTTCTACATTTGGGCTGTCATTTTTCTACTGAGGAATGAAAAGCCAACTTAATGAAAATGCCACACAACAAAGCTGTACTATGTTATTGGTTGTGATCAATGAATGAAATGGAGTGAAGTCAAGAATTTCATCTCAGTAGTCATGTGAGGTCTCAGCCATAAATTATTCTATGTGTAAATTCTGTATGTCCTATGACAAATACACTAAGAAGCCACAATGAGAGATTAGAGGTTTAGAAGAAAACATATTGTTTTATCTCTTCCATTATTAGTATTGGTGTTGCTGTTGTTGTTGCTCTATCACAGTGTTTCTCAACCTTGGGAACTTTAAGATATGTGGACTTCAACTCCCAGAATTCCCCAGCCAGCATGGTTGGCTGGGGAATTCTGGGAGTTGAAGTCCACATATCTTAAAGTTTCCAAGGTTGAGAAACACTGTTCTATCAGGTAGTTCTGACCAGATATGGTACTTCTGACTAATAGATCTTTCCCAAAGATCTATGATAGCTAAATATTCCATTATTATATACGTGCTGTTCCAAGTAAAGCAGCCTTCTGGAATTGATGAGTTGAGATTCTTCTCTGTTCCTATTGTGCCCAAGTTCTTTTTCAGATCTTTGTTAGGACAGCAAGCATACAAACCACTATTGGCACCACGGCTACGTTCTTTTTCCATATTTGCTTGATCATCATTATTTTATTAGTCCCATGGTTGGCTTTCTTATTTCAATTTGCTCCCACTGATTTAATCATTGTTTCAAGTCCTCCACTGCCTCCTTGTGATAATACACTATCCCAACTCCATTCCAATTCTGCCAGTGACTTTGTATGGCCACTTGGAACCTTGTGGAATCCTAGAAACCTAGATTGTGAACAGATTGCTGCCATCTCAAATCAAATTCAGAAATTCCAGTAAGACAAACTGTATCATATGCCAGTGAGAGGTATAAGAGAAGCAGAAAATCCATTCCCCAGTCCAGGTCATCTGCCGTGGCAGCATATCCCCATGTAGTATTCAGTCTTGTACCTACAATGAAGTATTAATTATAATGTTGCTATGTGTCATTGCTTACACATGTGCATGCATGTCACAATACATACAGGAACAAAGGGAATTCCTTCCCTTCCAAAGGTCTGAGACACATAGAACTTTTATTGCCTGCCCCAAATTTCCATCAATTCTTGGTAGGAAAGAAATAGGATATTGGTTTTTTAAGCCTTGGTTTGGCTTAACATATCTATCTTCCCCACAACCACCATCCCCTAAGCTTCCAAATTCCAGATAAGGCTTATCCCCTTCTATGATTATTGCACCATCTCACACAGCCTTAGATGAGCACAGAAATGGCAATGAAGAAGGAATGCAACAGCCATGATGAAAACATCAGCTTACCCCAGAAAGACAGGAGAGGGTGAAGAAGAAACTCAAGATCTGCCTTGACTCTCTTTGCTATTAGAGGGTAGAGAAAGAAACTCTGGCAGATTTTCAAGATTCTATTACATTCTATAACTATAAAGTAGAGCTACACAGTATTTATGGTGTCTTATTTCCTTACCTGGCCTGCCTCAAAGGGCTTTTTCCATACTGAAAAATAAAAGTGTGTCATCCCTGACTGCAAAACAATTGTCTAGCAGTATTAAAAAAAGACTAAGAAAGACAGAAGTACACAGTTAGCCTTTGCCAAATGAATAGAGAAAAGAAATGGCAAGGACTATGATGAAATAGGACTTGGATAGCTGTACATTTTCCCCATATACTATAGTATATGGGGAAAATATTTATAGGGTGGGCTATACAGTGAGCAGAATGGATAGATCCAGAGGGATCCAAGGAAGGAAGAAAAAAAAAGCTCTTATTTTTCATTCATTCACTAACTTAAGTTCTCCAGGGGATTGTAGAACAGTAGCTGAAGGGGAATATCAGTGTAAGATAGGGCTCCAAAGAGTTTACTTTGCTCACCTCTCCAAACCTGGAGCAACCTGTATTCGCTCCTCTGTTTTTGTAAAGGAAACTGTGGACCTTCCAAGGATATGGGTTTTGTGTGCAAAATTACACCAAAGATGAGTGGAAAAAAGCTTGGGGCTCTTGAGCCCAGCTTGGGAAAACCCTGAAGCTCACCAAAAACCACAATTATGGCAATAAATGAGGATGATTTAAATGGGAGTCACTGCTACCCAACTCAGGTTCTCCCGCTATGCGAAGTATGAAGCAGTTGTCACTCTGTAGAGTTGATGTTGCAAGACTAGAGATTCACAGGTGCTTCAGCAATATATTTTCTCATTATTCTACATTCAGAGAGGTGGAGATGGAGGATCCTGCAAGAACAGTATTTTTGCTTTTTCTTGTTAAAAGTTACTCCTACTTTCCCCCCCACCCCCCTTTCTGTTTCTTTTCTTCAACTAGCCTTTGTGCTTTGGAGTGTAAAAATGCAAGAGGCTGATGGTGGCCTGGGCATGTTTTTAAGTAGCTGTGGCATTAACTTTAGAGGACAACAAACAGGCATCTTAATCTGATGCCACTAAAGAATATACAGAGAGTTACAGCGTCCATGTAGGATAGACTTGATACAGGGCCACAATAGACTGCACAAAATTTTTAGAGGCTTTTTTTCACATTTTATTGGAACCACTTTGTTTTATCCTCTCCCTGTAAACTCTAGCAATTGTGAAAGAACAGTTTGCACACCTTGAAATTTACTTCCTTATCATGGCCGCTGCATCTCATGGGTACACCAACATATGCATATAAATGCAGTATAAATGCAGATGCAAAATGAAATCACGGAGTACAGAAACACATGTTGTGTGTTGTATGTCTCATTTCTTCAACTGACAAGAATAGAACATTTTCTAAATCCCTTCCTTTATGATATACTGTTTTTGTTGTTATTTTAAATATTCCTTTCCTCAGATTTTTGAATTCCAGTGGACCCTGGACAAGGATTTTTAACTGGTCCCATCTATTCAAACTAGTTTTTCCCTGTCTCCTGTTTCAGCCTTTTACTAATTGGTTAATAATTTTAAAATATTGCATCATGTCAACTCAGGAAGGTGAGTCACACTAAGAAAAACCATTTGTATTTCCTTGCTAAGAATTTTAGAAGTGGAGCTACGTAAATATAATGAATGTTTAGCTCAAACATTATTGCAAAAAAAAAAAGGAAGGCAGCTGTTGAGCAAATATTAGAGTAGGGTGACAATGCTGGGAGGGTTTAGGATAATGATTAAAACAATTTTACAGTGTATTTTGCTAGGAGATTACTATGGGATTTCAGTTCCATGGTGCAGGAATAAAATACAGCTAGCATTAGTTTTTTTCTCAGAAAAAGAAAGTGTGGGGTGTAGGTGGGGTAGGAAGTGGGTGGACATCACCCTTTCCAGGAAGCACCAGTGAAAAGTCTTTAGGCTGGCAATATGTATAATCATGGAGGAATTTCCCAACATCATCCAGGGAATAGCTGGGGTTCCATTAATTTACTACAAGACGCAGTCATCATTGTTGAACTTTTAAAAATCCCTGTGTATTTACAGCAGTGGGATTTTTTTGCAGAGTAGAGAAGAGGCTTCCCCAGTTCTTTCTGGAACAGCCATGTGACATCTCTGCAAAGGACATGTCTGTAAAGGTCCTAGGGGTTTCAAGTTCAAGAAGGATGGAAGAGATCCCCAGGCCTCCAGACATGTTTTATGAATCAGTGAGACTCCTTTCCATCTCTGCTGAATTTTTTTCTTGGAGAAAAATCCAAACATAGCTGCACTTCATTCCTGCTATGATATACCTGATCCACACCAGCATTCTTTTTAAACCCTACATGACGAATTCTCCATTTCTTGAGCTAAGGAACCTCCTTTCTCAAAGGAATTGCAGTAGATAGCTATCCAGGAAAAAATAACTCACTTCTGAGTTACTAGGCCTTTGAATTTCTTGGAAAAGAGAGATTGTGCATTTAAACTTCTCCCTGTTTGTGTGTGTGAGACACAGAGAGGGCAGGGGGGAGAGGATCAGGGGTAGCCTTCTAGATTATGGCCACCTAATTTAGGCAGTGATCTTCTCTACTGATAGGCTCAGTTACTGATTGGCTCCCAGAGACCTAAAGGAGTCTTCAGGCCTAAAATGTTTTCCCGCCCAGCCCTGCTCAACCATAGAAAAAATCTTCTATTACTAAGCAGGGCTAGCTGACTCCTGATCCTGTTTCTGTGTGGCAAACCCAAAGCTCAAGGAAGTTTGCACATGTGCATATCCATGTATGTTGACTTCAAAAGACCTGCATTAATTATAGAAAAGTATTTTTGTTAACAAAGCAAAGATGTCTTTTGAAGGCAACAACTGTGAGAGACAGAGATAGGAATAAAGGTAGATAGATATAGATAGGTAGATGCATGTGAGAACATAGTCAGGTGAATTCCATATGTTTACCTGTTAAAATTTACCTGTTAAGATTTGCTCAGTCTAATTTTCAGCTAGGAAACAAATACCCCTCCCCCCCAAAACATGATGCATGCTTATATAAGCATGCCACGTTATCAAACCTCCTTAAATTATGATTCGTACGTATAGCATGTGCTTAATTGTTGCGCTTTCAGGGCTGCGTTAATGATTCTTTATAGAAGTTTATTAAAAGCAGACTTGTTGTAAAGATTCAAAGACAACCATTGTGAAATGATTTATAATAGGGTCTCAGGTTCACTATAATATGCCTTGTAAAAGGCTTTCTGTTTGAAAGAAACAAGCAGAGAACATTTTCACGGTATTGTCGTAAGTTGGTTACCATGGTGAGAGATACTGAGAGGATGAAGTCATATACTTGCTAAAGGGTATCCGTAATGGGGCTTAATAATGTGTTGCAAACGCCCAAATTAGAAATAATTTCATACAGGAGAACAATAACCCTTGAAAATTAAAAGGTAAAAATAGTTGGTTTCTAAACAGTGCTGTGGGATACCTCCTGTTTATACAGGCAGCTGCTCAACCCTGTGGAAGCCAGACACAGAAGAAGACTTGTTCAGAGGTTGTCACCACAAACCTGCTCATCAACTCCTCAGGTTGCTTCCCTTTGGACCTTCCCCTACAAGGATGCAGATAAGAAACATTCACAGCTTGTCATTCCAATGGACAATATTTGAGTTCCTCTCAGAATGAGGGTGTTTGTTGTTAGAGGAGCCATGGGGTTCACAATGGTGAGCAAAGGTTGCTGAAAACAACATCCAAGATCATATGTTCTGGCAAAATATCTACTAGCATGCTGACGGTAGCCTAAAGACCATTGTTAAATATCTGTGACATGATTCTGGATGGCCAGAGGCAAGTTTTGTCTCCTTTGATCAGGATTGGGGGTTCAGAATTGAATCAGCCTCCATACGTTTACAAAGCTGCTGCTGGCCTCCTGGAGAAGCGAAACTTACATCATAACAGTACCGTCCTATGAGTAGATTATATCCTAATTAAGAGTGGGTGGGGCTTCTCCTTAATGGTAGTTTCCTGCTGCAAATCATCTCAAGGCCTGGGATGGTAGAGAAGAGGGTCATGTATTTGGGGGGCTTCCTTTCTTCTTAGGGTTTTTTTTTGGGGGGAGGGAACAAATGACTGTTATAGGTAGTGTCCTGTAAGATTTGCAATCACATTTCCCCCCTTTTTATTTTCTTTTTGCAGGTATTTATTTTCGTATTTGAAAATTATTTTGAGATGTGAATGCATGACTGGTTCTAGGTCGTATGCTATGATCAGAGGGAGCTCTAGGGGCTGCAAAAAAAAAAAAAAAAAAGCAATTTGGTTCTGCTTATGACCCATGGACTGTAGACTGCCAATCTTTATCTAATGTAAACTAATACTGTAAGACCTGTAGCAGGAATATGGTGAAACTCAAACTGAGACTTCAGATCTGCCTATATAGCTGGTGTACCTGATGAACCACCAAGGTGCAGGAAAAGAGGTTCTGTCTAGCCCTGAACTAAGTCAGAAGATCCCAAATGGCCGCTGTGCCCATATAAGGAACATAGGAAGAATCTGGAGCAGAGGAGTTTTACTTAAGAGGTAAAATCTTCCTCTACTTAAGCATGTTCTTGTATTCTTAGTTGGTCTTCCCTCCTGCCTTGCAGATGGGACTATTGGCTTATGCTCTAGCTCTTGACCATAGCTTTGTTTCATCTCAGATAAATGTCTACGGCTGAGCCCTGAAAATATGCAATTTATGTCACATACTGTACTCTTTTATCAGATATTATTTCCATGTATCTGTATTTCCTGGTAGTAACTGTTTTTAGATGTTTGCTTAAAAGAAGCAAATGCTGTGAAACCTTCACTGCTGTCTCCCCTCCCCACCCAGCTCACAAAGAAAACAAATTAGAGAGAAAAATAAAAAATCTTTTTTTTCTACAAATAAAGCCGATCACGTATGGCAATCTGGAATGTTGCAAAATCATTTACACATTGGTACAGTATAAATCTTGGCAGCCTCTAGCATATCCCATATCCCTTACTATTATTATAGTTGTTTAGTTTGCTTCCACAGATTAGTGCAGATAAGTCTGCATTCTATCACCTGTACAGGTTCTTCTCATCATCCCTCCTTTAATGAGAGGGTACAACTTGCCTTTACACAACATTTCCTTATTAATCTACTGACTAAGTATGTGATCCTACCAGCAGTGTCAGCATTAAGTGAATGCCATCATCAGGTTCGGTGATTCAAGGGATGTTGCTGATAATTTTAAACATGTGAGGTCAAGTTCCATGTCAGTAATCTCAAATGCAAGAGAACTATCAATGGCATACTTCTCAGGGTGACACCGTAATTCAAGGCTGGAGATATGCTTTCTCTATAAATGTCTCAAATTTAATCCAAACAGTAACTGTGACCATTCTTAATCTAAATCAAAGACTTGTCTCTTTCTACCCACTACTTCCACCTGTAGGTTGAAGTGTCTTCTGAACAACAGAGGATGGGATGGGAGATAGCATAGGAAGTGTTATCTTCAGCTCAGAGAGCTGTGCAGATCTTTGAAGCGGTGCTTCACTTCAATGAAGCTCAGGCAAATGATCTTACTTGCATTACACAACTCCTTCCCATTGTGGTGTTGGCACCCAAACCCAACAGTTTTGAGGTTTGTGTCTGGGGACAGGTGAGATCATATTGAATTGCATGAAATTTGGATCTCTCTCTTTGTGTTTTAACCTTTGCTAACATTCCCAAGTCTATAACACAACAGCCAAACTACATGTAGCATGAAGTTGATTGACTTTGTGTGGCTGTTTTGGAGTAAGAAAATAGGATGGGACCTCTAGTGGGTTTAAAACATCCTCTTCCCCATACCATTTGTACTCTCTTTGCTGCTGTTTATTTTCAGGAAGAAATACACACACACACACACACACACACACACACACAAAACCTGAATAGGTGTGAATTTTTGTTCTGGAGCTTCAGGCAGCTTTGCCTGCTGCATCAAGGGCCTTTTTTATTTTATTTTATTAAAAAAAAAAATCTATCTGAATTACAGCTGTGTTAGTTGTCCAACCTGGCAACACAAAATAACCCTAAATGTTGCCTATTTTAGAAACGGGCTGTTGCAGATCTGAAATGCTGATTTGCAAAGTACAAAAAGTTCATGAACTTTCCAAACACACCTGCGCTAATTAATATTTTCACATGAAAAATGTGTGGAATCTGAGGTTTTGAATTAGTTTGGGTGGATCCTGGCAGCTTTGAAATATTAAGTACTCACAGTAATGAAAAATATGAACCTTGGCAAATTGGAGAGGCTGACTAAGACTTTCTACTGAAATACAGATGTCCAAAGGGACTATCTGCTATGCTACTAAAGAGGACAGAGAAGAGGTTTCAGTACTAGAAAGGGGTCCTCAGCTGCAAAAGGGTCCATTCTGTCCAAGCACATTCCTTCAATGATCTTCTGGGATTGGTGTCCGGCTTTGCAAGAGGCTGATAACTATGTCCAATGCCCATATTTTGGTGAAGCCTGAGAGTTTAATCACAAGATCAAAATCAGCATTTCTCTTCAGATCTTTCAGTAATTCATGGATTATGGAGTTTTGAACCAGCAGAGAATACAGGGGCATGAGTAGAAACAGCAGAACAGCCTGGTTTTTTATCATTCAATGCTAAATGTAAAGAGGCTGCCAAGAAAACTGCAGAGACTAGTCCAGGCACTCGCCAGGAGTCAACACGGAAGGCACACACACACACAAACATCACTTACACACACACACACACACACACACACACGTCATTACAAAACAACAACTTATTCATTCAACAGCTCATATGTGTTTCCTCTGAATTTTGCTCTTAGATACCAAAGTTATCTATTCAAGTGTTCACCTGTCTTCTCTGTTAGCTCTATACGCAGCTGTGTGGATCCAGTGGATTTTAGCAATTGCTCAACCTTGGTCTGTTTAGGAACTGAGGTGGTGTTAGATCCAGTGAAAAGAAGTGGACTGTCGTAGGACCACTCAGAAAGAAATGAAATAGAATCCACCACTCTTTGAGGATTAGTGCTTGTACAATTGGGCTTCATGGACTTATCCAGGCTGAGCTTCCAGGAGCTCTAGATCTCACAGGTAATAGGTCTGTAAAGGAGGTTAGATTCATGATTTTTTAAAAATAATATCTGCTTCCTGTAGGCCACTGAGTCAGTGGCAGAATTCTCATATTCAGAATAGACTTGTTTAATATTCTAAATAGACCATAGAAAGCTAACACTGACTTCAGACAAGCCATCATTGTCTTATATGGATTATGGCTGTAATCTGTCCCTACCATTCATATACTATATCCACTCACTATTAAAGATCACTTTGATTACTCTCCTATGGAGACTCAATCTGAAATAGATTTGCCATAGAGACGGTCACTCATCAGACAACTGACTGTATACGTTAGTGCTCTATCTAAGGAGATAAATGCTCCTCCATCCACAAGAACATTTCAGTACTTGACATCATTTAGCTCTATGGGTTAGGACTGATTCAAGGAACCTGGTTTTTCTGTGGATTCTATGTGAACATAATCCTTTAAGAACTCAAGAGCTGTCATAATGTAGTTCACTGTGAGCGAATAGATCTTGCTGCTAAAGAAATGTGATGCTTTCCACAATTCCTGCTGCACTTAAACAGTTTTGGCTTGGTGAGGAATCTAAAGCTTTATTTTATTAAAATAATGAGACTCTTTTTTACAACTCCAGTTACAGAACCTTTTTGTATGTTTAAAGGGATTAAAACTGTGAACAATCTATGTTGCCATAGTGCAGGACATGATCATATTTGGATCAGTTCCTAAGCTTAAAACTAACCTGAGTAGCCATAAGGCTGAATGCAAGGCAGAGGGCTGCTGTTCAGACTTGCAGTGAAAAAAAACAAGCTAAGGGAGAAATAACAGCATGGATTCATGCAGCTTTCCTATCAGTCTGCCTGAATTCATTTTTTAAAAATAGAATTCAAATATTATGGACTAGCTAATGAAAATGAAATAAATGTCTAAATGTTGAACGGTTAAGCTGTAACTATAATTTACTTGCACCATTGTTTACTCCATTACTTGAAGTAGTTTATGCAAACTACACACTGACATAGATATAGACTGCTTAGTTTCAGAGTTCTGCAATATTTTTGTACAGCAGTGGGCAACTAAGTGCTCTTTGAAGCTTATAAAACTTTAGAAAAAATGGACTCACTTTAAAAATGCATCTCCACCTGGCCTTTGGAAATATGCTATATTAGATGTCCTGCAGCGTACACTTCTTCTGTCAATAATACTTGGTTGTAGATTCAAAAGACAAAGCACCGACACTGAATAAAAAGATCACACTTGATTGCAAGGAATGATCATGGGTTTTCAGTTCATAGGAGAAAGACGAACAAGAATAAAAGAAAGGGGAGGACTTTTAGAGGAGTGGTAACTTGGGGAGCAGGAAATTCTAAGGCTCTGATTCGCTGGTGGATCAAATGATTTTTATTTTATGAGAGGAGAGGAGATCACATCTTTTCAAAGGAGAGAGCAGTGTCTGGAAATGCCCTTGGCTTCCCATGTAAATGAGTGGTAACATTTAAACTAGAACTGGAAGGTCTGTGATTTTCCACCCAGCTACATTGTTGTAATTTCCTTAGAGGGCTGGTCCTCAGGGTGATTGCAAAGGCTGAGTCTTCACTGTTTTTGGTTGGTTTTGCCCCAGTAAGTGATCCACTACTTCTTTTCTTTGGGCCTGGCAGGGAGCTTTGGAGTCCTTGGTGCTCTCTGAGCTTGGTTGTTTGCTTGCAGACGTTTCATTACCCAACTAGGTAACGTCATCAGTGCCTATCATCAGTTACTCGACTAGGTAACATCAACAGGTAACATTATCAGTGCACAAGGGGCCTTTTTTTAGGGCAGGAATAGTCTCTTCAGGTCTGATGGGATTATGTATATGTATAGCAGGGATGGTAACTAGGGCTTGGCCCCAATCTTGTCTCTGAGGTCCTGGGAGGGATCCTCCATTTCTGGCTGCCCACAACAACTTCTTCCCTAAATTACCTGTTATTCCACCATATCCCTTTTATAAGAACACTTCCTTTATCTAGTGCTTGCATGACTGGCTGGGAAACTCTAATTGATAGTATACTCTGTGTGCAGCAAGAGAGCCAATCAGATGATATTTTAATATATGTTCCCATGAGCAGTAAGGTATCAGTCATCGAGCATAAGGCAACCGCATCACACCAGATAGGTTCAAAAAAGGCATATGGCTGGTCTTTTACACTCAAGGGACATATATTCATGCAGCAGTGTGTATCCATGCTTCTGAGGGAAGACACTGAAAGTTGGCAAACAGTTTAGTATTTACATTCCCAAGCTGCTGGAATCATGTCCACAGAAAGGTGAAATTCCAGTTTCATGATCAGTGTTAGTAGCTGTAGCAATTTCCACAGAAGAAAGACTGGAGTATATTTATTACAGACTGTAAATTAGGAATAGAGAGAACCTTCACAGGACAACAGGACTCAACTTTCCCCACAATTACTGGAAGGAGGGCTCAAATAATTCACACACAGACACACACACACATACCTCTCCTCCGTCTCTTTTGCCCTGTGGGCATAAATCCATTTAGTCAGATTAAATAAAAGGGAAGAGAGATGCCCTTGGTGAAAAGCCTTCAAACAAAAGGAGGTTTTTTTGTGAAAGCCATAAATGTTTAAATATGTTACTGATTCCAGAATAAAATGCCTGCGTTTTAGAGCAGGCTTTCCCTTGTAAACCTGTTTGTGAGAGCCTTGAGTAGTTTTTATATGTGCTCTTTTATTATTTATGAAATGGCTTTTCTTTGGAACATTCTCAGGTGCTCTGAGACCCTGGCACGATCAGGAAGCTTTTCAAAAGACACTTCCATCTCCTAATCCTTCTGTCTATACAAACCAAATATTGATCTCTTTAGTAAACTAACCTGTACTAGTAAAGACTGTAAAAAGAGTGTTTATTCTGCTTTGGGGGCCCTGACAGCTGCTGAATGGTTGGATTATGATGTCACAGTCATAAATATACTATAAACATGGGAAATGCAGGGAAATAAAACATGAAAGAAAACTTTTGAGATCCATTGCCAGGCAACCAAAATATGTAATTCAAACTTTTGAAGCATGCTGTGGCTTTTTTTTTTTTTTTAATGGTTGTGGATGTCCTTGTTTTATATGCAATCTTCTGTTTCAGTTTCTCTTTATTTTCCAGAGGATCTAGAGAGTCAAGAATGAACATCTGGAGATGGAAACCTCAATGAGTTGGTTTCGCATTATAATGCATTTCCATTAGAGTTTAACTGAGTTCAGATGGTACACAGAAAGTCACTAGGTGGCACTAAGCTTTAATTCTGTATTTGTGAAAAATTGGGAATTTGAATGCCATATTGTCAGAGATCCTCTTGCAAAAGCAACGCCTGGAAAAGTTTGCAATATACATTGCATGCTAACATCCTCTTTGCCCCCTCCATCGTAAAACAGTTGCTCAAATGTAAATGCATTTACGCAAAACTAAATGGATGCGTCTATGATGTTCATAGATGAACTCGGCATGAATCACAGTTTGATTTGCATTGGGGATAATTTCTCTGATGATTTGGTTTATACCTGATCTTCCTGAAATCTGAAACACCACTCAAGGTTTGCAAGAGGAGGCATCAGTAAAATTTCAGAATTTCATTCTGCAAACAATGATATGAAAGCACTGTTATTCATCATGTGAGAGATTAATAAGATGGAGATTCCAGATCTGGGGTTGTGGGGCATCTGTGCGGCATGCCAATTTATTATCCTGTTTTTCTTTTCATTTAGAGAGAATAAGGTGGAGTACCAAACATGAAGGATCCCAAAGATGTTTGTAGGCATGTTTTCAGAAGCCATGTTAGGGATTCTGAACTAACATCTGATGATGAACGTCAGTCATTAGAGCTGAGGAGGCCAATCGTGTTTCATTTAGAAACGAAAGCTTCATTGTTTCAGAGGCCACGTACAGGTGCTGGACTGGACAGGACCAAAGACAAAATGGGTAGGGACAGATTTTCCTCTTTCTGGTTTTCTTTCACCACTTCTTCTCAGTTTTCCTTCCACTTTTCTCTCAGGTTATTGTCCTACCAAGAATATACCCCAAATTACTTTCTCTCTTTTTGAAGTTTTAGTTTGATGAAGCTTCTTCCTATCATCCCAAGGAATTGAGAAATGAGGACAATGGATAGGGGCTCGCTCGCAACCACTCTGCAGATCCAGTTCTACACACAGCTACAGAATGAGTTCAGGAACTGCCTCTCCACAATAATGACTGTGTAATTTCTTGCAGGAGTTGCACAAACTTACATTTAGGGTTATAGTACTATAGGTGATGTTTAGTGATTTATCTTAATTTGACTTCACCTTCATTAGCGCATTATCGTGACCTTGGCAATTCCTACTGAATTTTATTTGTTTATTTGTTTGATTTATATCCTGCCTTTTTACCCAGAGGGCAAAAAGCAGAAATATTGCTTTCTCCCCATTGATGCACGCCTTTATTTAGATCTTTAAGAACAAAAGATGATTAACATGGAAGCGGAACCTGCTGTGAACCACCCAATTTCAGTTTAAGCTAGAAGGCCTCACCTAACAAAACCCAGGAGATAATTACCAGGTAGGCAGAATGTCAATTTACAATCTGTTGCTACTAATTATAATTTGATGGAGAATAAATCACAGAGACAGCTATCTATAAGCAAACATTTGCAGGGCCAATGTGTCAGCATTTCACAATATTTCTATCCGATATAATGAACAATGAGTAGTAAGATACAATATCCTCAGTAAGAAACTCATAATGTCTCAAGATCTGTACCTTAGACCCGACAATTAAAATGGTCAAATCTGGATGGTCTTTGCTGAAATCTTATCAATACCTCTGGAAAGCTTCTCTCCAAGGCACAAGGTCACGTTCCTTCTAGAAGCTCCACACCATCCCAGACGCTGGCTTGACAGTTTACCCAAGCCAGTATTTTTCAGCTACGGTCAAGTAAAATAGTAAATCTAAATCTGTCCTGTGCTGCATGCAATTCTGAGCTGTAGAATTGTAATAGAAAAAGAATTGGTGGGAGAGTTGATGGAAGTCTGCTTGTGTAGCACGGTGTTTGTCTTCCTCCACCTGACAATTTTGTAATAGTGATTGGTAAGCCGGTTGCTTTAGTTGAAATGTTGATCTGCAGCTGTATTTCAGACATGTTCACTTTGAACCGAAAACCACAAGTTATTTGACCTTTTCTCTCTCAGCGCCAAAATACAAGATATATCCTGTACTGGGTAATGTAAATTGTTCTCTCTCTCTCTCTCTCTCTGTGTGTGCGTGTGAGAGAGAAGGATTTGTGCTGCCAGTGAGCACTGAACAAACTGTTGTGTATTAAGTCAGCGGAGGAGCAATGTACCTACTACAATAACATTTGACAATAGTTTTATTTCACTTGTTGTGACAGGCCTCCTAATGTGCCAGATGAAAGGTGCCTTTTGAGCAGTATTTACAAGTGACATAAGCCTGGCTCCTCTCTACCAAAATTATAAGGTAGAATCTGGAAATTTCCTAGTTCATAACAGGTCATATCTTTCTACACTGTGCTGGCATTTGTCCTCTTCTCAAACGCACTGAAATGATATGCAGTAATTTTAACTTAATGTGACTATTCTCAGAGTAGGGAACTCTGTAAGAGTTTTGGTTTGGGATATATCATGAATCCTAGCAGGGATATGAATGTTTATGTGTGAATCTTCACCTAGCTGAAATAGCAGGGTTAACATATAAGTAGGAGGTTTAAATCAGATCAAAACCTTTATTATGGCCTTTAGGTCAGAGAAGGAGGTATAAACAAGTGTAAGGTGTACCAGATTCATTTGAGAACACCAAAAGTTTAGTAAAAGTAAAAACAAAACAAAAAAAAGTCTTTGGGGATAACAACAGAAGAGGTGGAACATCCACAGCCCACCAGAACTGACTGTGCTTGGTGGTACAAATGTTGACTGTTGAGAAGGCCAACGGAAAGCTGAGGGAGAAGCAGAAATGGAATTCACTATCCAGAATGTACGACACAACCGAACAGTTATATGCTGTATCACAACGTTTTAAATTGCAGGATCCATTCATCTTCTTTATTACTCATCTATTGTTATGTGTAACTTCTAATTTATTTACTTCCATAAATACAGCCAAGCAAGAAAAATGTATGGTACAGTTCCTGTGAGCCAGGGAATTTCTAGCTCAAATCTTACCTCAGCAAGCTTCTGATTTTCAGTCTCAGAGTCCCATCCCCATTTTCAACATCAGTGTGTCGTTGACTGAGTTTCAATATGGGAAACATTGAAAAAGTTGCCATGATCATATGTGAAACACTCAGAGCAAAGTATTTCATAACTACAAAATATAATACATAAATACACACACACACACACAATATATATATATAATTTTATATATATATATATATATATATATATATATATAATTTTATATATATTTATATATAAACATAAAAATTATTCATATATAATTTTTCACTCAGGTTTAATTTCATTCAACTGCTGAATTAAAAGAACCAGCACATTTATTTATATACTTATTTATTCAAGCATTTGCATACTGCCCCACTCAGTTTGCAATAGCAATCATACTGAGAAATAAACCTAAACCCCACCCCCCAAAAATCCAAATAAATTAACAAATATGAATATTACAAGTAACAGCGGCAGCAGCAATAGCATTACATATGACCTTCCACTCCTTGAGATTAATCAGTTGATCTTGTTCTCGTCTTTTGCCTTTCACCCCAGTCGGAACTCTGAAAGTATCAAGAGGAGTCTCATAGCTGTGGCTTTTACTGCTTGGTGAAGCTCTCTGTCAAGAGGGCTCTGTTGGTCCCCTCTTTGGAGGGCTCCCACAGCTATCTGAAACAATCTTTTCTCCGACGGGATTTGCTGATTCTTGTTCAGTTTTGTTAACTTTTCATACGATTTGTTTTTCTGGGGTTTAATCATATATTTAAGTCATATATTTCTGCTATTTTGTAAGTTACAAAATGCTTAGTAGTTTGGGCAGTACTAAAGACAAGTTGAAAATGCCATAAAATCCACTAAGGAAAGCTTTTGAAACATCTTTGATGTTTCAGTTTCAAGAACAAAATGGAACATGTCTTATCAAGAAATGGAAAGCACCAGCTGGCCTTGTTAAAGGTAGATCCTGGCCATGCTCTACTTCAGGGGTAATATCCTCCAGGACCACATGCAGCATCCATGCCCCTTTTTGTAGACCCCTGTGTGGATGGGTCAAATATTGAGAATTTTTTTGGCAGTGAGACTGGGTGGATTTTACATGACTTACACATTCTGAACCCATTTCATCATTTAAAACTCCTGAAGCCCCTTCCTAAACTGGTCACTGCTGCTCCTGCCCACTTGAAGTGGGGCCCTTGACATCTGTACAAAGTCTGATGTTGCCTCAGGTTTCAAAGCTGTGCTTTACTGGCCAGGCCCATGAATCTTTGCAGTAGCATAGGCCGACCTCATTATTATGTTATTATATTTGGATTGTCATTGGAAACCTTCATATGTTAGATGATTGTCTTCCTCATATGATCAGCCCAGAAGTGTGGCTCTCATTACCAAGATAATCATGTGGTTGTGTCCATAACCACATGAATACAATTATGCAACTCCTCACAAACAGAAAGCTCAGCTGTGTTGTCCTGGAGTTTCTGGTGACTCATTAGTTCTTGTTCACTTACTGCAAACCACATACATGTCACCCAGACAGTATATGACAGAAGGAATGGTCAGAAAACAGAAGTAATTTGTTCCTGAAGCTCAGGAAATCCCTCCACAGCCAGCATTGCATCTCTACAGGCTGCCTAAAAGTCTTACGCATGTCATCTCGATGAGTGCAATTACAACTTATATTCTGGTAGTATTTTCCCAAATGAAACGTTTCTTACCAGAAATGTCCTGCATATGTATAAATCTTCTTCTTTGTCTACTGTAAAGACTGGGAACAAAGCCAGCTGGGTGACCTTGGGCCAGTCACTCTGTCTCAGCCCTAGGAAGCAGGCAATGGCACATCACTTCTGAAATCTTGCCAAGAAAACTGTAGGGACAAGTCCAGGCAGTCACCAGGAGTCAACAATGTCTCCAAGGCGCGCACACAAACACACACACAGAGATAGAGATAGAGATGTGGAGTTCTGAGTTGCCTTAAATAGGGCCATGATTACCTTGGTAATGAGAACCACACTTCTGGACTGATTATATGAAGGAGACAATAATGTAACATATAAAGGTTTTCTGAAGAATAGGTAGAACCCTGCCCTAAATGACAGTTTTCCCTACAGATGTTTAAAGGACATTTTCTCCTCCAATCAAATATTAAAATAGAGCAATTCTTACCTGATCTGTAGACCTTGAAGTCACTTCTCCCATTGCTACCTGAGATTAACTAATAACTTCCTGCTAGAATTTAATATAGTTATTTTCTGAGCACTGGGTGGAGTAATAGAGGCTCAGAAATAGCAATTAGAAACACATAGTCTTCACAAAATATTTAATCCTTATTTTCTAATCTTATATTTCTGAATTTTCCATTGTATTCCAGTTTCACACTCACCTTTCACAATCCAAGACAGTGCTGCTCCAAGGACACTGTCTCACGTTTTCAATGGTTCCTTACAGAACCCTGTAAGACAATGCAAAAAAGCACTCATTGATGAATACCTTGCCCTAAAATAAATGCTACTGAGAAAGAAAGTTATTATGATGTATAATGCATATTGATTGTATTTAACATGCTGATCAAATTTAATCAGGTTACCTTAGAGTAATCCTATGTTTTGTTGGTCTTTACCAACAAATTAAACTCAAAACTAAAAAGGTAATAGACGTGAAAAATAACTGACAGAAAGGCTTTTTATGCCAAAACCCAGTAGATCTCTGGGGAAATAAGGCTGAAGATGTTGAATTTAATTGCTTCCTCTGCAGCTCACTGTAGACAGTGCCCTCAACAAACAAGGAATGCCCAGCTAAGAACCCTTTTTAGTTCCATGCTTAGGACAAACGCCCAGCTCTCCTCACCTTAAGGACACCTCTATCAGTAGGTGGCATAGATGAAAAGAGATGGAGACTTACATTATGGTCACACACACACACACACAAGCTAAGCACGCATTTCAGTGGAGTCTGGTGGCCCATGTCCCTTCACTTTCTTATTATGAGCCTGGCTGACTTTTTTCCTGCAGAGGAAATTGGCCATATGCCTGGAGGCAAAATTAGAATGGGCTAGTAATGGTGTGAATCCCACCAAAATGTCAAGACTGAGATACAGTGTGCCTTCACATTGCACATACATCATATAAGTAATCATGGCTTTTGGCCCACCCCTGTACAGTGCAGCACTGGAAGACAGGAAGTTGCTGCATGGTATCTTGGACTAATTGCCCATGTAGTCAAGTGTATTGCTATCTCATGGCAGCAGATTTCCAAGGCCTCTGGCAAACGGGCTTCCCATCACCTGCCTCCAGGTACGTTTAAGTGCAGATGGCAGGGACCAAAGTGGAGTCTTTCTGCATGCAAATGCTGTGCTGTATTACAAAGCTCCTCTCTGAAGTCAGCATCCTCTTCCCATATGCTGAATTCAGCAAATAGTGACGGTTCTTCACTGTCTTCCCGATATGTATCTATGTACACATATAAAAGGACTAGAACCCTCACATTCCTCCAGAGTTTATTACATTGTCTTGCCTTTTATGTTAATGAAGTTAGAAAATTGCTTGAAAGAGTCTCTTTGGAGAACCTTTAATTAACGTTTCTCTTCTGAATCCAACTGTAATTTTCTGCAATGTAGGCTAACTTGCCAGGGCTCATTTCAGTTATTGTATCAGTGGGAGTAGTGATGTTGTGATTGTTTCATGAAAGCCACTTGCTGCATATGAATAGCAAATGCAAACAATTGTGCCAATTACTCGGTTTGCTTATCTTCAGATTTCAGAGTGCTGGAGGAGGAATAAACTGGCAAGGCAAGTAGAGCCCTCTGAGAAAAGACCTACAGTTATTATAAACTCCCAAGAGAAAATGTATTTAATATGCTCTTAAAATGGCATGCTGTTGGTATGCGTAATTAAGGTTAATCCTTATTTTAGCTGTTGGCTCCAGTTCACAGTGCCGTGTTCCCTTGATTCAGCTACGAGAGTGGGACGTCTGAAGACTCCTTTGGCTTGAAGACATTCACACTGCTTTTCAGGTGACTCATGTCTATACCGGGGTTGGCTTCTTGATTTATTGTAAGTCAGGGCAGTTGACACCCTAAGCAAATTACATTATATAAGCAAGTTTGACATGTTACGAGGTAGAAGCACATCTACTTCATGACATGTTATGAGGTAGAAACATGTCTACTTCATGACATGTTATGAGGTAGAAACATGCCTACTAGATTTGCCACTTTCAGCAAATCTCTTTATGTATCATACTAGGCGGGTTTCATCCCTGGTCATTTGCCATAGCTTCATGGCTTGGTTGGCTCACAGCTGAGTGGCTATTCCCTTATAATTGGAACAAAATGTTCCATGGGAACCATTTTGAACTTTTACCAGGATGCACTAACTTTCCCATATACATTCCGGAGAGAACGGATGGTTTCTTTCATCCTCCCCACCCCCTGGTAATGTTTCTTTGCTCAAAAGTGGCTATGGGAATGTTGCTACTTTATAATGGAGCAACATCATTAAAGAAGAAGTTGTAATGGACCTGTTAGGACAGTCAAAGTAGTTATGATGATTTTAAAGACAGTAACACACGAAGAATCAGTGGAGGCCTTTTTAATGATGTTCTAGGACTGGGCACTCCCTGCACTTAAGCAACATGCCTGAGAACTGGAAGCCCAAGTGGATCAATCTGTCCTGCCAAGGAATGTTTTCCTGAGCAGCCAGGCTTCTTGAGTCCAGTAGGATAACTAAACTCTGCAGAGCACTAACCTTAGGATCCCTTACAGTCCTCCCTATGGTAGTCCTTGAGGGCAGATGCACTAAGATTTTGCCCTTGTGGAGAAGGGTCTATTGAAACCATAGTCCATGTCCCACTGTATTGCATTATTTATAAGGATGCAAGGGTTCATCCTATCACTCCTTATTTAACAAAGTACCCAAGCAATTTTGATTTATGTACAGCTGTTATTATCAGACCAGTATGATTCCGTTTCTATGAATGTGGCCAAATTTTATTATACTGTTTGTAAAGCCAGATACACTTTGATCACATCAGTGATCTAGTAATAAACTATATTGCTTTATTCTGTTCCATCTACTGCTGATTGCTACATTTTGGTCAGTGACTGCAATAAAGAACTGAACATGAAGAATCAGTGTGATACACTGGTTATTCTAAGAAGAGAAGATCCAGAAGATGTCATTCCTCACTGCATGATTTTGGAACAGTCTAACCTATCTCAAAAGGTTGTTGGCTGGTTGGCATTGGAGACAGCGTTATGCACCTCTGAAGAGAAGGCGAAATATAAGCATAATAAAAACAACCATTAATATTTATCTACTATATTTTAGTGCTCCACAATCAGTTTTCCTGGCCAGCATACTTCCTGGAATGCTCATGACATAATATTTGACAATGAGCAATAGTCAGTTCAAGAAATGTCAATTCTGTCCCATTTCTTAGGATGAGAAAGATGATGGTGAGCAAGGGAGAATGTGAAGGATGGTGCAGCTAATGGTTTTCTATCCACAGTTGTAGTGGAGAGGACAAGGATATGTTTGTGGAGCAGTAACTGTAACGGTGTGCGAAGAACTTTGCTGGGCTATAATATGAGGTAGATCACTGGTAGTGCAGCTGGAAAGTGCAATGTCTGGAAAAGCAGTTGAGCATCCGAGAATGCAACTATTATTTTTGCATGTTGAAAAGAGAAATACTCCTTGGCTACCTTCTAACATTTATTGAGAAATGCCCCATGCCAACTCCCCAAACCCCCAAATGAATTATCTCACTTTTCCACAATTTCTTTTGTACTTTCGTTGTGCCTCAAAATAGCTGAAAAAAATCAAATGATCACATCAGAACAAAGCAATAGCTGCATGTTGGTCCCCAGGCTGCCTGTGTAATATCCAAGAGAACTTACATTATATTGCGATCTCACAGAATTCTGTATTTCCCCACCATATTCCCTCACAACTAATAATGATCTATGGGGCATACAAGAAAAAATGAAAAACACTGAGATGAAGTTGGTTCAAAAGGAGACATATTGCTGCTTTTTCTTCAGGCATAGAGAGCAACTTCTCCAACTTGGTGTCTTCCAGATGTGTTTGGACTAAAATTCACAGAATTTCTATTCAGGATTTTCCCTTCTCATCTTTTTTCCCCCCACATTTGCCATATTTTACGGCTGACTGTGTTTCAGTTGCTTCAGAAGAAGTCCTGTTAGAAGTAATTTGAAAGATTTTTTTTTTAATTCTCTAGTCTTATGTCCTAGAAACGGGGCTGTTTCACATAAAATACATTTGTGCCAGTATTTCATTGTTCCAGAAAAGAACATTTTGTTTCATTTGTTGGAAAACACCTGTCCACAAGATAGTCGAAAATAGCTGAAGCAAGGTCTGGGGGAACTTGGAACACTTTCATTTATCACCTAAAATAAAACTATGACTCTGGGGTTAGATTGGCAAGAAAATATACCATGTTCTTGAAGGTTATTTGTGCAAAACGATGGAAACTATTCTACAATAATGCAATTGTAAAACCATAAACTGGTATAAATTCCCTTTTTTATATTGACAAACCTTTTTGTGTGTGTGTGTTGTTAAGGATGATTCACAGATGCCAGCACCGTGAGATTCTTATAAGAAGGGAAGTACTTTAGACAAGGAATATATTAGTCAATTTTTTTTTTTAAATCAGGAAATGTTTTGAGTTTAACATTAAATCAAACCAGAGACAATTTCCACCATGTAGTAATTTCCATGTCTACAAAATGGTAACATCTGCAGCTTTTTATAAGGAGTTATGTGGGGGACTGTATATTGAATGAGACACAACTGAAGCTTTGGCTTCACGACTTAGGCAAAGGGTTCTAGAGCACCCACAGGAAACATGGTTTGGGCTGAGTCCTTGCACTTTAGGCCCTGGAGAAAGGGTGTTCAAATACAGTTCTATCCAGGTTCTCCATGGTTATTGCCCATGTCTGGACACGGTTCTAAGGACTCCATGTCTGTCTAGTTAGCAGGGGAAGATGTGACTCAAGTGTGTGTACAGGAGGGTTCTCTTTGCTTAGAAGCTATGCTGCAGACCCACTGGAAAGCTTAGGACTTTCCAGTTGCTGATTTCACTGCTTTATTGCTAAACCACTGATGTTACAGGCCAGTTCAATTTCTTCTAAGTTAACAGTCACTTGTCAGTAAAATGCCATTTGCAGGCTGTGAGTTGCACATTGAGTTGTACAACTGAGCATCTAGTCTCCATAAAACACAAACTGGTTTTGGTCAGCATCTCTCCTTCAAACTTGACTTCAAAGAGAAATTATTCCTGTACAAAGAAGCATCTTCCTCCTGTGATATCAGTATAGGAGCATGAACTCTTGGTAGCTCTCACAGCATCCCAAAGCCTTGCAGGTAAAGTCATAAATTGACCTTCTTTGCCAGTAGGTACAATGCTAAACAAAAAAAGGCATGACCTAACCTTTGCTGGAGTGAACTACATTATTCTGCTGATATTGATTTATATTCTTTGATGTTCAATTCCTTGGTATCTTAACAATCCTGAATTTGGTAGAAATAAAAAATCAGGATCATTTACCAAAATATGCAAATTATTTTCCCAAATGGTGAATGATGCTGCCAGTGGCATGTTCAGGAAAAACTAACTTAGCTTTAAGGAAATTATCTTTATTTTATATAAAATTACAAAGCATGCTGAGTCCTCTTCTGCCATCATGCTTCCCTTTTTTGACTATCATTGTGAAATCTGACTCAGTGTGTGATCTTATACCAAGGAGATACTCATCTTTTGAGTATCTTAAAAGATACTCAGACAGATCATAAATAGAGAACAAATGTATCTTGCCACTACTTGTAAAAATGATTAAAATCCCTTTGGGTGACTTTTGGAAAATAATCACTGTCTGTGGCACTAAGAGGTATGTGAAATATTTTTGCAGTGTGGCAAATGAAGAGTAAACCTCTGCCACATTTTCCCTGTGTATGAGTCAGGTTTGGAAAGTTAGGGAATGCTGAAGTTTACTTTAATTCAGTTTTAATGAGAGAAGGATTCTGTTCCTCTAGCTAAAATGAGGCCACAGAGCTGTGCTGAGAGAACAGGAGTCAGTTGCTGTATTTATTGCTTCTCTCCACATGTGTCTGTCTATGGGGTTTTTCAGCAGATGCTTTTCTCTGGACATCTCCACCACAGGAGATGCAGTGATTGACTACTGGGGGGAAATGTGCATTCTCTATGGCAGAGCTCCAGTTAGGGAACTGATTCTCTAAGAAAGTTCAGCTGATGCCTAGAATTTTGTTACTGTTGACATGGGCATACTTTCCAAATCTCTCTTTCTTTATACGTGTGTAGGTATGTGTAGTTATATGTATACTTACTTGCATACATCTATTCTTCATTTCTTCGACTCTCCTTTTCTTTTTAGTAATGTTTTTAAATTGATGTTTTATGTATTTATATGTATTTATGGTTTTAAGGATTGTGTGAGTCGCCCAGAGTTCCCCCATTGGGGGGAGATGGGCGGGAGAGAAATTTAATAAATAAGTAAATTAAATAAATAAATAAATAAATAAATAAATAAACCCACTTCACAGCACAGTCCAGAATTGCTGTACCACCACAATCCATTTGCTTTCAGTGGTTTTATATAGCAAAATGGTAAACACTAGGGATAGGGGAGTGTGCATTTTCCCCCATATAATGTTGTTATGAATTGTCTTGAAACATTCAGGTCTCTATGTGAAAAAAAATATTCATTTCTGTTCAGCTAAATCTGTTTATAGGTGCTCTGGAAATACTGATAGTGACCATAAATATTACATTCCAGAATCACTTGATGTATACAAATAAGCATATTTCAGGTGGAGCTGAACCACAACTATTTCTTTTCCCTAAATGAGGGGGGAAAGCCTTTTAAGAAAAATGATGCCCCACCTCCATTTTGGTTCTGTTAGGGCAGATCCACACTTTGTCCTTGGTTCATCACCGGGACACTTCCTTCCTTCCTTCCTTCCTTCCTTCCTTCCTTCCTTCCTTCCTTCCTTCCTTCCTTCCTTCCTTCCTTCCTTCCTTCCTTCCCTCCCTCCCTCCCTCCCTCAAGAGCTCAGGGTAGTATACGTAGTGTTGTATCTCCCTATTTTTCCCCACAACACCCTATAATGTAGGTTAAGATTGTCCCAAAGCTACCCACTTTGGGTAGATTAAAATGTGAGTTTCCTTACTTCTAACCCAACACCTTTACCACTGCACCACCATTATAGTTTATATACTGCTATTCAAAGAATTGTAGCCCATTGTCAGTTCTGCTCTTGATTTGAGCTGTAGAGTCACAACTATGTGGTTGATTTCTCTGTTTGCTTCATACAGCTATTTGCATACCATCTCATCCAACAGTTCTAGGTACCTTACAGCTTATGAAGCCAGTTTGCATAAATAACAGTGGTTTTATTAAAAAGAAATTTAAAACCAGAATACCATAGTCATACATAAAATCATATCACCCCAAAAAACATCCCCATCCAGATAATTGCCACTGATTAACTTGCAGCCTCCATTCTGAAGATTGTATGGAAAACCATCTTTCCTGTGTGTTAATAAGAAAGAGGCTGTTCTAATTTGGGGGTGGGGGATAGGCTGTGCCAGAGAAAGGGAACCAAGATAAAGAAGGCCTGTTTTCAGTTTCCTGCCCCTTTAACACCACCATAGTTCCTCTTGGCTGGCACATATGAAATGGGTAGATTCTATTCAGAGCAGATGGTCCTAAATGTAGCAAAGAACTGAAACAAAAAGGATAGGAAATTGGGATCTATTGGGCTGGTAACAGCAGCTACAAAACTCATTCTTCCTCTCCCAAATCATGTCGCTGAAACCATTTTGGAGGGGAAACCAAAAATAGATTTTCATGCAAAAGGATTTGCATTCATGTTCTGATCTTCCCCATAAATCCTAGGGTTATGCATAGGTTGTTCCTTAATTCTTAGAATATGTTTTGTTGCCTGCTTTCTTCCTGCTCAGGTTGGCTGATCTTAGTTTCATTTTTTTTTTATTTAAGCAAAAATAAATTCCTGGAAGATGGTCTACCCCTACATTACTCAGTTTATTGTCCTGTCTAACTTGCTGGATTTGAATTAAGTTTATAAAACACCGGTGGCCATGTAACTCATAGATGCCTATCCTTGAAGCAGCTTTCAAATGTTGCCCCAGTGAAATCCATCTACTATCAAATCAAGTATTTATTACAGGTCATAGATCAGCATAAGGAGGGTGGGGTACAGTCAGTTAAAAAGCATAGAAGATACATCAGAGTCTAAAAGAAAATTATGAAAAGCTAGAAAATATAAAAAAATATATTAAAACAGAAAGTATGTATGTATATGTGTGTACACACACACACACACACACACACAAACTACTGTGATCTGCCACAAATTCATATGAATTGTGATCTTTCTGGTACCTTCTATGTAAATGGGAAGTTCGTATTTCTGTGCTCAAAGATATTTACAGTTATGCTTCAAACTGATTTTCATGAAAGACCATACAGAATAGAGATCACACAGAGTTCTAAGTATTCCAAGGATGGCTTAAAACTAACATTTTCTCTAGTTTTGTGAAGACATCCAGAACTCTGCCACCCAGTGCTATACGGTCTTAGTTCAGTATCTTTCACAGTTAGCCAGGTCTGCTTTATTTTGCTGATTGAAGTTAAATAGACATTGCTTACTAAGGGTAAGCAAAAAGTGTGTTATTTCTGGATATTCGCAAGGGCTCTCCTTTATAGATTAAGCTGTTAGAAGGTCCAAGGGGGTAGATATGCCAAAGCAGGTTCATATATGGCTTATAGGTATGGTGACCATATTTTCTTGAAAAAACTAAAGGACAAACCTGAAAAAGGGGCAAATCCGAAAGAGATTCATAAGGATTAAAAAAAATAAGTGTTTATGTTTATAACTTTGCTTTACAAAGGAAAATTCAAGACCCAAACCAAGAAAAACCTTACAAAAGCGCATATTCTAATAAAAATATTTAAAATCAAACAGTTATGTAAATTATTTTAAAAAGAAAAATCAATTTCCATATTTTTCACATCAATGAGAAAGACTGTGCACTAAGTGGTATCATTTGTACGGTAAAAGTTAAATGACCAAAATAAAGGACAAAAGTGAGTTTTTGAAAAATAAATGGATCTAATGATTCTAGCTGATAGACTGAAAATAATGAATCTATTCATGAGGATCAATGTGGGTTTTTACCTAAAAGACAGTTAAAGGACAATTTATAAATGTTTGGGGCATTTTGGAATATTTGGAGCAACATAATGAAAAATCAAGCTGCATTGATTTTCTTAGATGCAGAGAAGGCCTTTGACAATTTGAACTGGACTTTCTTGTTCAAGCTTTTGGAAAATATGAATTTTGGAGAGAATTTTATAAAATGGGTAAGATTGATTTACACTTCATAGAAAGCACAAATAACTGTTAATGAAGATCTAACAAATCCCTGTGAGATACAAAAAGGAACAAGACAGAGATGCTCACTGTCTCCTCTCTTGTTTATTTTGGTTCTTGGAATACTGAATAGAGATATGAGACAAGAGGAGAGGATTGTGGGAGTAAAGATTAAAAAAGAAACTTATAAGTTAAGGGCTTTCACAGATGACTTGGTGTTGGTTCTCAAAGATCCTTTAAAGGGAATTGAAATATTAATGGGCAAAGTAAAAGAATTTGGTGCATTAGCAGGTTTCAAGTTTAATAAACAGAAAACGAAGATGTTAACAAAAAATGAAAATAGAAGATCAAACAGAACTGATGAATAAAACAGGTTTTAAGATTCAGAAGAAGGTAAAATATCTGGGTATCACTATGACAAATATGAACTGTATGTTGTTTCAAAATAACTGTTAAGACATGGAATGAAGTTAAAAAAAGGCATGTTAAGATGGGAGAAACTACAACTGTCATTGTTGGAGATAATTTCTGTGATAAAAATGAATGTCTTGCCTAGAATGATGTTTTTGTTTCAGACAATACCTGTTTTGACAACTGATGCACTCTTTAAACAGCGGCAGAAGGATATATCTAAATGTATGTGGCAGGGGAAAAAATCAAAAGTTAAATATAAGGTGTTACAAGATGCAAAGGAAAGAAGAGGTTTGGGTTTACCTGATTTGAAAATGTATTCTGAAGCTTGATGTTTGCTTTGGATGAAAGAGTGAGGGCTGCTGAGAACTGGAAGGCTTTTGGAATAAGAAGGACACAACCTGAGATTTGGGTGGCATGGATATTTGTGGTATGACAAAATTAAGATTAAGGTGGATTTTAAAAATCATTATGTTAGATGTGCAGGATTGAAATTTACACTATGTTATAATCTTAAATAGAATTTTTATAAAATGATGTACCCTTGGTATATGTCACCAGAAGAATTGTCTAGAATGTATAAAGACACTTCAAATTTATGTTGGAAATGTGAACAACAAGAAGGGACATTTTATCATGTTTGGTGGACATGCAAAAAAGCTAGAAAATTCTGGATTCAAATACACACACCAATTCAAAGGATTTTAAAGATTAATATACAATTGAGACCAGAGGTTTTTCTTTTGGGATTGACGGACAAACAGTTGGAAAAAAGTCATGAAACTTTGTCTGTATGTGATAACTGCAGCAAGATTATTGTATGCATGAAGGTGGAAAGATTTGGCACTACCCACAATAGCTAAATTGAATTCTTCGATCAGAGAAAAGACAGTATCTATGTTTATTGCTGACTGGAAACCCCTTATGGATTTTTTGTGGAAAACAGAAAAAAATGAACGTATGATTTATGGTTTTGATGATTAGATATAATAGATTATAGAAAGAAGAGAGTTATGTTGTAACCATAGAGTAAGAGTTAAATTTATAATTGTGCTTATAATTGCTGTAAAGAAGATTGGAAGCTACTTCTTTGTATCCTTTTTCTTTTTCTATTTTTCTTTTACTCCCCCCCCCTTCTTGCCGTTTTAGCTTTCTCTTTGATTTCTTTATTTTTCTTACTTTATATTAGTTTGTATTAGTTATCTTCCTTTTTAAAAATCTTTAATAAAAATTAGATAAAAAATTAACAAATCTAAAGGATAGCTTTCTGAAATAAAGAACGATCCTTTATCATAAAGGATGTATGGGCACTGGGCTTATAGGTTGCTCAGCCATACAACAAACTTTGGAGGGAGTTTAATCTTTGAATAGCCTCCCCCACATTTTAAAACGTTTTCTACACAAACAAATCTAGGAAGTTGAGAGGAACCTTGCTAAACCTCAGGCCTTTTTTTTTTTTTTTTTTCCTTTTTCAGACAAAGAACTGAATGGCATATGGACAGTTTCTCTCACACACACACACACACACACGCGGACAACACTTTCACATAAGGCCGCATTAGCAGCTGAACTTTACTTTAACACTGGGGATGGGAGGGTGTCCTCCACTCTGTCTGATGGCAGTTTTCTGCAACCACTAGCACATTGTCTTAAGTTTTTGCCATTAGTACCAGGCAGAAAAATCCTCTTTTGCTTTGCTTTGCCACTTCTCATTCAGTGTAATGAAAAAGAATTAACTTCCACAATGCCATCCATGGTTGCGCGGGTGTGTGTCAAAACAGGCAAGACGGAAGATGCTGTATCCACCATCTTGTCTGTCCCTCTCCCACCCTTGTGCCCCCATGAACACCATTGAAATTAAAGGAAATTTGGTATTCTTGTACTTACTTGGTTACAGGGTGGGAGGAAAGGTAAATGTGTAAAAGCAGCACATATTTTTAGCAATGGGCAGCCTCTCTAGCTTCCCATGTTCTACTGGATCCCAAGGGAGGACATCTTGAGGCAATTTCCCTCATGTTTCTTTTCTCTCAGACTGGGAAATGCAGGCAGTCAGGGAAGTCTCCAACTCATGGAAAGATGAACGGCACCAGCAGCACCTTCTGTCACCTCCAAGCTCCAAAACCCCATCAAAAGAAGTTCACCAGACCTTTTCACATGCCCTGAGCATGTTAGAAAACAGAAGTATTTTTCATTAGAGGGGAAACAAAAATTGTTTTGGGGGTATTGTGAGGCAGATTTCAGCTCAGAATTAATTTGAAGCAGATTATACCACTGTGAGGAGAAGGTTGGCTTGAATCCTGGGAGGCCTAGGCCTTAGCGGGGAAGCCAAGATGGCAGTTGAATGAGTTTCTGTAGAGAAAGAAAGGGTGATCCAGACTGAAAGCAACAGTTCTACAAATGTGGAGCCTAATATCTCTTCTCAGAGCAGAGGCACAATTCCTACTTACTTTGGCTAACCAATTACCTTCGTTCCCATATTCTTACTTTAGTGTCTGAAAGCTCACCAGATTTCCCACCTTAACTTTTTCTCCTGCTCAATTTAACCTAGAAGAGCAACTTCATCTTAAGGGAGACGAGCAGAGTTACTCCCAAGCCTGCCCCTTGCCCAGAAGTTGCTTCTTGTTCATTTTTTATAGAGTCCGATTTTGATGGTGGCCCCATCAAAACACGGCAATCTAGTGTTGGATTCTTCCCTCCCTTGCCGTTTAGGACTTGATCTGTGGCAATAATAAAGAATACTGCATTTCACTACAGCAGGGTGACAACTTGTCCAGGGCAGCCAGTGCCACAGAGAGAACTTCTTTACCTGTAATAGGTAAATACCTTCCTACTTTGTGACAATGGCTAGGGATGAATAAGAGCAACTTCGTGATGAGTCTGCTATTATTGAAATATCCATTTTGGCTCGCCGAAAGGCAGGGTTTCATTATTAATTTCCTCCCACTGCCACTTTTAAAGATTTTAAGATTTAAAAATGCACTGAAGCCCAATTGAAAACCCATGGGAACAAAAACTGTCACTGAGCTAGAAAGCAAACGAGAACCCCAACTAGACGTCCAACAGGTAAAGCCTGCAAGCAGGAAACTTGTCATTATATCCATGGAAGATTATTTTGATCCCTAGGACTTATAGGTGAGTCAATACTGTAGAATGAACTTGGCCACAGGGGAGGGCATTGCCAGTTAATTATGGATTAAAACCTCTGTGGAAGTTCCATTTTAATTCCATGGCTAGTTAGAGAAACATAATGCCTCTGCAAATTCCACCGGCTCGTGGGTGGTAGTCACTCTGGCTCTGATGTTTGAAATTTCTGCCCTCTTTAGTTGTTCTAAAATCCTATGAGTGGAGGGATCACACACCCTTCTACCTCTGGGCCACTGGGAAAGATCTGCAGTGAAAATGTAAACACATTGCAGCTTTTCATCGAGAATCCTGCCTGTGCATTGCTCCCAATCCCTCAAAATCCTATAACTGTACACATTTATTGCACTTGCAATGTGATAGTCATGTTCTGTGAGATGGGCGCTATATACATTTGTTAAATAAATAAATAAAATAGCAGACTTTTCTCCCTCATCACAAGGATGGTGAAGGGTGGAGAAAATGGAGCCAGAAAATGGAATTTCAAGGGCAATATCCCAGGTTGTTCTGTTTTCAGTTGGGTATCTTAATGTAAAGTTTACACAGGATACAACAACACAACTGGCCTTCTATAATGTAATTGCAGTACACTCAGGGTTGAGCTTTCAGGAATTCAGAAAACACATCACAGAAACAATTCCTCATGGAGACTAATTTACTATCACTGAAAGCCAGGGAATAAAGTAGCCAAGTTGGAAAGGATTCAGAAGGGCAGAAAGTATCTTCGTGCTACAAGCTCAGCCTTTCTGCTTCCTATGACAGCTGAAAGATCTAGATTATGCCATGTATGTATGTGTGAATGTATAAACACACCCACACATGCAAATACAGCCAAAAGTCACATCCACATGCACCTACATCGAAGTAGAGAGTGATCTGTGTCCAAACCTATTTCTGAAATCCTGAGAGAGGATTGGGACATGGTCTTTGTGTCATACAGGACCACCAGTAGGGAATTACTTACTTCATTTGCTGCTGTCATATACAGAGAGATACCCGCTGACTTTTCTGTGTCCAATGCCAAAATGGCATAATTGGCGTTGGCTACTCTCTGTTAGCCCTTCTAGTTAGATCAGACTAGGAATCCAATGTCATGTAGGTCAATACTACTTTTATTGTAAAGTGATAGCCATAGAAGTCTACATGTGCTTCCCCCTCCCTTTATCTTCATTAGAACTAGGGAGGGGCTTATCTGAGACATTTACTCACATTACATTCCTGCCATAGACTCAGTCCTCTTTTATCTGACTGTTGTCTTGGTAGTGGCTCTTCCTCCTGTTCCTCAAGGCCATTCCCTCACTCCTCTATATCCTCTCTTCACTGTAAACTTGGGGAGGGGGAGAAAAGTTCTAGCAGTTGTGGCAGCACAATAACTTGGGCCACAAGCCTTAAGTTGCTCCCAACTACACCTTCTTCAGCCAACCATGAATGGTCTCAAAGCTTTATAGAAAAATCTAACCAGCTTCCCCCACCCCCCCACCCCCAACACTGTTGTCTTGCTGTCCTATCCTGTTATTAATTTTCATCCAATAGTGCAGCAAAACAATTTTGGACTCTCTTAACAGCCTTCTTTTCATAGCCATCTATAGTACATTCGGAAAGTATTCAGACCCCCTTCACTTTTTTCAATTTTGTTATGTTGCAGCCTGATACTACAATCATTCAAATTCATTTTTTTTCTCATTAATCTACACTCAGTACCCCATAATGACAAAGTGAAAACAGAATTTTAGAAATGTCTGTAAATTTATTAAAAAGGAAAAACTGAAATATCACATGTACTTAAGTATTCAGACCTTTTATTCAGTACTTTGTTGAAGCACCTTTGGCAGCAATTACAGTCTTGAGTCTTTTTCGGTATGACATGACAAGCTTTGCACACCTGGACTGGGGGATTTTCTGCCATTCTTCTTTGCAAATCCTCTCAAGCTCAATCAGGTTGGATGGGGACCATTGGTGGACAGCCATTTCCAGGTCTCTCCAGAGATGTTCAATAGGGCTCTGGTTGGGCCACTCTAGGACATTCACAGAGTTGTCCCTAAGCCATTCCTCTGTTGTCTTGGCTGTGTGTTTAGGATTGTTGTCACGTTGGAAGGTGAACCTTTGGCCCAGTCTGAGGTCCTAAGCACCATGGAACAGGTTTTCATTGAGGATATCTCTGTCCTTTGCTCCATTCAGCTTTCTCTCAACCCTGACCAATCTCCCAGTCCCTGCTGCTGAAAAACACCCCCACAGCATGATGCTGCCACCACCATGCTTCACTGTTGGGATGGTATTGGGCAGGTGAGGAGCAGTGCCTGGTTTCCTCCAGACATAACATTTAGAATTGAGGCCAAACAATTCAATCTTGGTTTCATCAGACCAGAGAATCTTGTTCCTCACAGTCTGAGAATCCTCCAGGTGCTTTTTTGCAAACTCCAAGCAGGCTTTCATATGTTTTGCACTGAGGAGAGGCTTCAGTCTAGCCACTCTGCCATAAAGACCAGAGTGGTGGAGGGCTGCAGTGATGGTTGTCCTTCTGGAACTTTGTCCCATCTCCACACAGGATCTCTGGAGCTCAGTCAGAGTGACCATTGGGTTCTTGGTCATCTCTCTTACTGAGGCTCTTCTCCCCTGACTGCTCAGTCTGGCCGGGTGACCAGCTCTTGGAAGAGTCTTGGTTGTGTCAAACTTCTTCCATTTGAGAATTATGGAGGCCACTGTGCTCTTGGGAACCTTCAGTGCAGCAGAATTTTTTTTGTAGCCTTCCCCAGATCTGTGCCTTGCAATAATCCTGACTCTGAGCTCTGCAGGCAGTCCCTTTGACCTCATGGCTTTTGCTCTGGTACAGTATGCATTGTCAGCTGTGAGGCCTTCTATAGAGAGGTGTGAGCCTTTCCAAATCATGACCAATCCATTTAATTTACCACAGGTGGACTCCAATCAAGGTGTAGGAGCAGCTCAGCAACTATCAAGAGAAATGGGAGGCACTGGAGCTAAATTTCAAGTGTTGTTGCAAAGGGTCTGAATACTTACGCCAATGTGATATTTCAGTTTTTCCTTTTTAATAAATTTACAGACATTTCTAAAATACTGTTTTCACTTTGTCATTATGGGGTACTGAGTGTAGATTAATGAGAAAAAAATGAATTTGAATGATTGTAGTATCAGGCTGCAACATAACAAAATTGAAAAAAACTGAAGGGGGTCTGAATACTTTCTGAATGCACTGTATATTACTTCACTTATTTCAGAATGTCATAAGGTCTGTTCAAGTGGGCCCCTCTCCAGGATGGGCTGGATAGCCAAAGTCCTGATCTGATAAGAGTCACTGCTTTTACTCCAACCACACATCTCCATTTGCAGGCAGGCAGCGAGCTTGCTATTCCTCTTGACTGCAGATGTTGTGTTCCTACTTGATCCTTCCTGCTCTTAGTACCACCCGCATAGTTCCGTGAGTCATCTCCAACCACACTGGTATGATTCAATGATTTGGTTGATCCATTTTTATTTGCTTGGAAATGAGAAAAGAATACAGTAACATAATTCAGAATAGAATGTATCTAGCCCAAAGAAAGCAAGGATGACTCATCACATCTGTTGGTTCAGTATATATTTGTGTGCAGGAGAAAGAATTATCTACTCAGGACATCTATTTTAGTCTTATACGTAAAAAAAGATGTAAAGTATTAAAAACACAGCTTTGCCTAAGCAATATAGCACATATAATCACCATAGCTTTGGAGATTAGATAGATAGATAGATAGATAGATATAAAAATGGTTGTGAATACACTCATGCCAATCAACAAAGTCTCTATTACATGTTACAGAAACAAAGATGCTTATACCAAATCAAAGTATTTGTTTAACTAGCTTTGTCTTTAACTGGAAAAACCAAGGCTTTTAAATTGAACCTTCTCAGTATAAACACTCTTCCCCTTAGATATTTTCTATACAACCCCCAACCCATCCCCTTTGGGCATCCTTCAATATTTTTATGTTTTTCATCCCACTGACAAACCAATCCACAGATTTTTCTTCTTCCCAAAGGCTAATTTTAGGAAGTCTTCCTTTTATATCATAACAAACATTGATTTGCTTCATTAAAACATAGTTTCCTTTGAAAATCTTCTTACAAGATTTCCTTCTGCCCTTTGTATTGTATTATATTCTAATCCCCAACTGGCAGAAGCTTGGAAAGATTAGTTTCCCCAATGATCTGGACATGCTTGCAGAGGTATAAGGGAGATATTTGTTTAGCTTCCTTTCTGATTCTATCCTAGGAACATGAAGGTGAGCTAAGATGTGCTGATGATACACTGGAAGAATCAGGGTCATACATTAATCCCTCTACCTCCTCCTCATTCTCCTCTTTCAATTCTGTCACTTTAATTCAGTGGTTTGCAGCAGAAATTCATGTACTGAAACTCAGATCTGAACATTGCCAGTGTAGAAGATCATGTGTGAATATCAGTGTTTCTGGATGGTGATAAACTTTAAATATGATGAAAAGCTCTAATCCTTTCCCTATTCCTGGTTTATAATCAAATTGTATTGTCCCAATCACTAATGAAAAGGCTGTGATTAAAATTCTGCTGGGTGTTTTTCTCTTTATTGGCTTTATTTTTTTAAGGCCAAATAGTTTCAATATGTGTGCTGTTGTAGTTTCAAGTTATCTAATGTTTTTTTTTTTTTATTCCTTTTGCCAAATATTAGGTATAAAATGTAATCAAGAAATAGCATTGCAGGCAGACATTAGCATCTGGATGACCTATAGATAGATGGATATATTCTGATTAGTTGTAAAAAATGAAAACAAACCATTATAATGTGTTATGTGAACTTTTAAGTTATACAGGACTCTTTGGTTTGGATGTATCTGCAGAGGGAGGGAATAAAAAGTAGTAATTATATTTCAGTTTCTGACAGAAGACATTTCTGCAGTTTGTTTAGCTGGGTGATAAAAATATAAATGGTCTTTGAAGACTTTGAAGGCACAGAACAAAGGGAGCAACTTCATTTGAAAAATGAAAAAAAGAATTATCCAACCAAACCCATTTCTGGCTGAAAACAGAAGGGAAAAAAATGAGAGGGTTTTTTTTTTTTTTTTTTACATAGCCCTGTTGGAAATGTATTATTGAATAGGTTTATAGCCACCTCAGGAAATGGCAGCAATCTTGGCTAGGAAGGAAGGAAGGAAGGAAAGTTAGTTGATGGGAATAGCTTCAAAGTATCTGTGGCATGTCTCTGATGCTCCCAATTCTGAATTTCAGCCCCACCTCATAAATACACTTTAACTTTCTCCCACCCTATCAACAATAGCCCTATCTTAATTGATCCACTATGTGTCTGTTTTGGAAATGCCAGCTGGCTAGCCACTATAAATGTGGTTCAATGAACAAATGCCACCAATGCTTTACTAAGTTATGTGGTATGGTATCCAGGGGTAAATCTCTCACCCATGATGAACAGAAACCACAGCTCAGGTTATACTGAGCTCTTTGTATCCTAGGTTTGAAGAAATGTGAGAGATTAAAGCGAAGGTTCTTCTCAAGAAACAAAAGCTTCAGTGAAGCTTATAACCACTGGTATCAACAGACTGAATACCTCCATGCCATGCAGCTGCCGTAAATGAGGAGTGAGTCAGAATTTTTTTAATTTAGCAGCAAAAGCATAATTGCACATTCAGGGATTCAGATCCAGATTTTCAAGAGCTAAGCAATGAAATTTCTTGGACTGGATGCATGCATCTTTCAACTCCACTTTCTCCCACAAATATTTAAAATCACAAACTTTTGCCATCTTGATTATTCAGAAATTTATAAGTGTTGAGAAGTTTTGTTTTTTAATAAGAATATTAGATTTAATTTTAATCTTTTAAAATACAAAATACTAATACATCTAATATTAATATACAACTTCTAACCTGAGGGAAGGTAAAACTGAAGAATCTTGAGCAGCTGATTCTATTGATTGAGCCTAATAAAGGCATTATTTTAGTTTTGCTACTTGAATTTTGTTCTAATTGTCCACTGAACTATTTTCAGTGTTGCATACTTAATAACTATCATTAATACTTTTTTACTGTATTAAGAACAGCACTGCGGTGAAATCTTCGTCTTCCATTAAGTCTGTAAAAGTAAACCACAAGTCAGAGAAGTTAAAACTATGAACATGTATATCTTAAGAGTGCACAGAGTAAGACTGTATATAATACTTCAATTATGAGAATCTTTTCTTGTTTTTAACAGCCAGTAGAGACATAACATTAAAGAGATTTCTTAACGTGAATTATGTTTGCAACTCCCCCACCAAATGAGTGAATGAATATATTATCTGTACTAACTGAACCTGTCTCTATTAATTCTAATTTCATTCACTCCAATGATAATGATGCAACTGTGAAAACATTATGTTCAGATTTTGACCAGATGTATATCAGCCCAGTACGAGCATTCAGCACTAGAAAAATTGAGTGATTCCTCCAAAGGAGTACTGTACAGACTATAACCTATGGACCAGACATTGAGGAAAGATTGTCTACTGCCTAAGACAGTGTTGTCCAAACTTGGCCACTTTAAGATGAGTGGACTTCAACTCCCAGAATTCCCCAGCCAGCCATGCTGGCTGCGTAATTCTGGGAGTTGAAGTCCACTCATCTTAAAGTGGCCAAGTTTGGACAACACTGGCCTAAGAGGTCATAAGATGCTGGCCCTTCTTTTGAATGATCTGGGAACAAACACATGCACACTATGTCTGAGACAGGAAGGGCCAATCTCCTATCGTCCGGAGGTGAAGCTCAGAAAAATCTGGAATCATAATACAAGCAGGGCAACAAAGAAGACCTCAGAAGTGTCTGGGAAAGTGTGTTTTTAAAAAGTCAAAATCACCAAGTGACTGAAGCCCCACCCTTTCTTGACGTGTGTCACAATGCATGCAAAAAAGGGCAGGGCTTTGATCACCTGATTGTGGCTGCCCTCTTGACCTCGGGGACTTTGATTGCCCAGGTGTGGCCATCTTGACTTTTCTGAGCCACTCCCTGGCGACTCCCCTGGATAGAAACCAGTCCACATTTGGTGCGCTGTTTAAAAAACGAAACAACGGCTGAAGAGGAAAAAATGCTTTTTTGGGCAATTTGCCAGAAGGAAAGGGGGGCTTTGAATAGGATTGACTGATCGTTGATGAAAAGTTGACCCTCTTCCGAAGCAAGGTGGGTATCTACATCTATTATAATGTGGTAAACAATGTTTTAAGAAAGCCAGGATGATGAAATAAGGAGTTGCCTTGTGACTAAGATGACCTGGGTTCAAGCCCCAACCCGCCATGAATCTCCCTCACAGGGTTCTTGTGAAAATAAATGGAGAGGACAGAAAGACGTGTGGATTAAAATGCAAAAAATAAATACTTTTGTTAAAATAAGCCAAATTGCTATTTGGAAAGTAGGAAAGAGCTTTTATTTGCACAAAACGACGCTTATCTGTAAGACTCAATTTCTAGATCTAGATTGGTCTGTAAAAAGAAGGCCCTGTGGGATGCAATTGCAACAATATTGAGGGGGTTTTTTTTCCTTATTCCACCTTTATTATTATTATTTTTTTGTAAATAACTCAAGGCGGCGAACGTACCCTGTACTCTTTCCTCCTCCTATTTTCCCCACAGCAACAACCCTGTGAGGTGGGTTGGGCTGAGAGAGAATGGCTGGCCCACAGTTGCCCAGCCGGCTTTCAGGCCTGAGGCAGCACTTAAAGAACATGGGGATGATCTCAGGAATTAACAAAGGCCACTTCAGAGCATTATTCAGTTTGTCTCTGAAGCAGGTATCCTGTTGTTGAAAACACTATTTTTGATTTCCCACATTGAAGCATTTGATGTAGAAGTAGGTCACAATTTTTGCAACAGGAACCAGACTTCCTGAAACCTGGATGAACACACTGGGGCAAAATGAATAGCCAGTCTATAAGTGCAGTCTTTTTCAACCTCAGCCCCTTTAAGGTGTGTGGATTCCAGACATGCTGGCTAGGGAATTCTGGGAGTTGAAGTCCACACACTTTAAAGGGGCTGAGGTTCAAACTTTTGATGAATTTCAACTCCCAAGTTAGCTCCTGTGTGGTTTATAGAATGCTAAGGTTAGAAGGAAACTTTGAGGTCTCCTAGTCTAGTCTAGGGCAGCAATCTTCATAAGATACCAATCAAATGCCTACCCAACAAAACCTCCAATAATAGAGTACTGTAGTTACAAGTCTAAGAAACTAGTTATTCCACCAAATTGCTTTCATGATAATGAATTCCTCCTCATTTTTAGCATAGATCTCCTTCCACAAAGTTTTAAACAATTACCAGTTCCCAGTGGATATAGCACCCTGTGACACTGGGGGGAAACCCCCCCTATTTTTCAGAAACGACCAATCAAACATCACAAGCTTAATGTTTATTTTTCCTTCAAGTTACATAAAAATACTCTGCACATTCCTGTAATGCTGTTTTCCAAAGCTATCTTGTGACACAAAATTCAATTTATCTCCTGCTTATGGTGACCTCTTCATTGCCCAGATTACTCCACAAATAAGTAACTTATTCCAATGAGTGACATGTGAGACCCTAGCATGAGGTGAGACACAAAATTCAACTTCTTTGCTGCTCACAGTGACCTTCTGTTCACTTCCCAGAATGCTTCAGGAGTATGCAAATTGTCCCAATAAATTAAGATTGTTAGATGCTGGCCACCCTCATGAAAACAGATTCATCTCTTGAGTTTGGGAGCACTGAAAAACTGATTCCTCTTGAAAGATGGGAAGTAACCGATAGCATCAGTGTCTACTTTGCTGGAGGAATACTGCTGTAAACTGCACTAGTTTTTAATCACATTTGAGAGTATGCCTGCTCTGATTTATGCTTAGTGAGCACTGATTATCTCTCTTATTTCACCAAACCCATATATTAAGGAAAATAATTCTCCCTGTGTTGAAAGTTGCTAATTAACCTTGGTTGGGGATATAAGGTGATCTTTTAGTATAAAAGTAAAATTTGAATGCAGGTGATCTGACTGCACCTGCACTCAATTTTCTCCCTACAGAGGCAATACTTTTCTCTTCATGCATAGAATGTGTCTGTCTGTGCCAATATGGTTGGGACGATAATACAAGAAGCGCAGAGCTTTGCCAGAAGCTACTTCTGTTAGAGAGCTAATTAAAAATAGGGTATTTCTAAGCACTTGGGATTCTACCTTTTATTTGTTCAACATGTTTTTTCCCCCTTTTCCATGCCTTCCTGTCTTTAATTTTATTCCTAAGCTTGTGCTCGAGGTTCTCTTGAAACCTTGCTTGGAATTGTTGTTTTCAGCTCTCTTTATCTGACTATCTACTGACATAGTGTGATGGTTTGTGGAGATTAAAAATAAAAAAAAGCCCTACATGATGCAATTGTGCAAGGCAGAGGTGTACATGGGATTGGAGGCTTTCATCAAAATCAGATAAATGTACAAAAGGGGAAGGGCTGGATCATCATGGTGCAATTTGCCCTCTCTTGCCCTCCACGTAGTCATCTTGGTTGCAAGACCAGTAGTTCTGATGCCAATGTTTTGCATCACGTTAAAGGCCAGATATAGGCCAAGTTCCCAAGTAGCACCAACATGTGGTGGCAACATCTTTTTTCCCTACAATTAAATTGCCTTCACATTATCGCCAGCCCATGAATGAGAGGGACTTAAGGGCCAGCTGTACTGATGCTGAAATAGTGTTTTTATTTCAACACAATCCATGGATAAATAAGCTCAAGGTGTATAAAATCTGTTTGGTTTTATTGCCCATTATCTTGGAGGGAAGATGGTTGTCTGGAAATGACTGGAAAGAGAGGTTATAGAGGCAGGATGGGGGTTAACAATGGACAGCACGTTTCATGCAAGCTTAAGAATTGGTGGAGAGCATTTTATTTATTTATTCGATTTATATACTGCATAATTTATATACTGTATATTACATAGTGTACTACTGTAATTTGATCATGAGAAAAGCCCATAGAAAGCAAAATAACTTCCCTAGTTCTTTTAGGAAAAAGAGAAGTAATGCTATGCTCTATATGTGTCCATGCGTGTATTTGTTCCGGTAAGTTGGGAGGGAAAAAAGCCACCTCCAAAACTTAAAAAAAAAAAAAGACTCTAAAGTTATTTTGAGAATGAGTAGAAAGGCAAAAGCCTCTTTTGTAAGTGAAGAACGCTTTCAGAAAATTGAAAGACAGGTTTTGATACTACATTAAGAACAGCAGCTCTGGTTGCTGCTGAAAATACTAATGAACAAACTAGGGTTTTGTTTCTTTAAAACAGGCTGTGGTTCTCCACATGTTGCTGAAGTCAGCTCTCATCAGCCCAGCCAGCTGGACACAACTTCCTAACAGCCTGGAAGTTCCTTATTGAGTAAAAATCTTCCTCCAGACTCAAACTTCACCCCCACACACACACCTGTTTGGAGGAATTCAGTAACCCACTTTGAAGACAGAAGAGAGGGATTTTTAAGAAAAGAAGACCATTACTTTGTTCCTTTCAGTATATCTCAATTTAGGCCTCAGTAATCTCAGTTTATCCTTTTTTGTAGCATCACTGTTTTTTTGAGGCTCACCTTGTCACTGTTGATCTCAGTAATTTAAAGATAATTTTTTTTATTATTCTTTAATGCTGGTTCCAGCAAAGACTTTGCTTAGTTTGGACAATTAAAGGAGAAGCCTTCGGAAGATGGGGTCCTATCAATGAAGCTGACTGATGTGTTATCATGGTTGATATCAATTTAGAAGGTTTTGAGAAGTATTAGACTAATTCATAGCATATCAGGGGTACTGATTAATATGGATGTTTAGGCTCCAATATGAGATATCATATAACTGGTGGGGGTAGAGGTGGGAAGTATTATTTTGTCTATGGGCTTTCCAGAAGCCTGGTTAGCATATATAGTCTGTGTGTGTGTGTGTGTGTGTGTGTGTGTGTGTGTGTGTATATATATATATATATATATATAATATGGATCCTAGTTGACAAATGTGTGTTCAGCTATACTGGTGACTTTAAGATAATGTTAAAAATGTGTGTGTGTGTATTCTGAAGCCATCTGAATGGCCACTTGCAAAAAACCCTAACCCTAATCCTAACCCATTTGCAATATAGGCACTGCTTATATAGAAAAGAGATTTTTGAAACAAAGAGAGATTTGAAGAATATTGAAGCCGTTTGCTAAGCATTAATGTTCTGTTCTAGATACTTAGATAAAGCCAAAGCTAATGAGAGGCCATGCTGAGTTATGGAAGTGCATAATCAACCTATGTGTTAAATTAACCACAAGGAAAAGTTATTGTCTCCAGTCTTCCTCACCAAATAAATTGGAGCCATCGTTCTTTTTTTCCCCAACACCTCTACCTAATGTCATTAAAATGAGTCATTTTCAGAAACCTCACATAATGAACAGGTAGTTGTAAAGGAAGAGGAGACCACAAGGATGTTGGCCCCTATTTTATCAGGATAGGTAGAACAGAACAAGCTCAGTAAGAAGCAGACAGAATACTAAGAGCCTTTCTTCCCTTGCATCAAATGGTGGGATAGACATGTCATGTCCCCTCAACCTCTTTTTTAATGCTGCGCCTCATAATATTGCCTTCATACCTGAAGTCACCTTAATTTGTCCTTAACTGTATTGATGTTACAGTAGAGTTTTCCCTCTTATCCTAATACTGGTTTAGCTGTGGTTGTAAGCTGACACCATGCACCCGCTATTTTGTTGGTGCTGTCAAGTGATCCTTAAGGGTTGGGATCAGCTCAGCACATATTGACAACTTTAGGCTGATTTGACCACAAATACCTTCCTTCCAGTCCTTGGTCGATGTCTTCCAGGGTCATCCTGCATCTGGCAGTGGTAAAATGCAGTTCTTTCAAATGTAGTACATGTAAGGAAGGACAGCACCACTTGTCAGCATCATACCTGTGGCTGGAAGGGAATCATCAGGGACAGCAGAAAATGCCATTCTGCTGTAAGTTTCTGCTGGCTCAAGGATTAGTGGATAATATGAACCTCACTGTAAGGAAGAGTCCTGAGACAGGTACACAGGGGAAATATACTGTATGGAACAAGAAGTTTACCAGGAAGTACTTCATTTTGCAGACCCAGAAATGAAACTGAAAATGTAGACAGGTTGCAGAGTCCTGTAGAAATTAAGTTAGTTAATAATACAATACAATAATTTATTTCCATTTACATTGGCCCGGGTTGTTGTTGGTTTTTTTTGATTGAAAGGATATTCCATTTGAAACATGAGGGTGGCAGTTTATTAAGAGGACCCAGCCATAACCAGAAATAATTTTTTTTCTCCTCCTCTTTTTGCATTATGGAGCAAGATCTGAAGTCCCAGCACATTAGATTTTGTAATGAACAATCTAGTTCTGGCATGGAGATGCTGGCAAGTGGAGTTTTGGCTGTATCTGGATCTTCCTTTAGCATGAGAAGAGGAAAAAGGGTGAGATACATGCAAATTCCTTGACCTGGGTATTGAATGTTTAAATAATTGGATGTGTGTGGTACACCCAAATGAACTGATACAGTAGAACACTATTTTTTATGAGTTAATGGGGAGATGAGGAAGAATTAGAAATATATGTGACTGTAGTAAAGACACTGATAGCTATGTGTCATTTTAGAGGTTATTGTTCCTTAACAGAGACAGGATTGCCTGTAGGACAAGGGATCAGCATCTCCATGAGCAATTGATGTTGGTTTAACATTATGGCCTGGAAATAGGCAGAAGAGTGGAAATTTCTCAAAGTACAGTTGGAATATTAGAAGATAAGCCAGCCAGAATCTCCCCATGAGCATCACCTAAAATATGTTGCTTATATTGTGGGAACCAACATAATGAATGAATGAATGAATGAATGAATGAATGAATGAATGAATGAATGAATGAATGAATGCAAAATGCCCTGAAAATATGCAGCACTGAAAAAAGTGTGGCATCCCTAATCACTTCCAAGGAAGAAGTGTAAGAAAAACTCAGGGCACAAAAGTGAAGATGGTGCAGGCAGAGAGTGAAAACTCTAATTGCTCTAAGGATATCCTGGGTTGGACCTTAGAAGCCCCAGACCATGGTAAGGGATATTGGGAAGATGGAATCTATATTCCATCTGATTGCTTGTAATCATGCTGGTGAGCCATCAACCACCTTATTCTCAACTGGGTTCTGAGACATCCTGTAGAGTGCCACTATGCCACCACAGCCTTTCATGCTTGCAGAAAATATTATTGCTCTATGCTACCAGGTACTCTTTATGTATACCAAGAATATTTAGTATATCAAAAATACTTGGGAGAAGGATATTTGACAGGAAAACTTAAATTTCAGTTAGATTCTAATGTGGAACCAGTCAGGATTCCTAAAGGATGGGTTCCTATAGTTTTGGTGGAAACACTAAAACAGGAATTGGCCAACTTACAAACTAAAGGGATAATGAACACCAGTGAACACCAACACAGTATGGATTAGCAGCAGCTTGGTTATACAGTGTGGAAAACTATGCACCTGTAAGATGCTAAACACTCAAATAGAGCATTACAAAACCATTGGTAATATATCACCTATTTCAAGGTTTTCTCAGTATTTGTTGTAAATAATAGATTTTGGCATATCAAGGTGGACAAGGAATGAAGCTATCTGACTAATTATGCGATGCCCTTTGGCCAGTTTTGCTGATTACACATACCAGTGGGCATGAGCCCATTGCCTAAAGTGTTCCAACATAGATTAAATGAAGAGCTAGAGAACATTCCAGGCATAGAAAGAACTGTTGATGACACCTTCATTGTCAGGGAAGGAGATATTGAAATACAAAGCAATAATGGACAGTGACAAAAAAGTTCTTTTTTCCTGGAATGATGCAGGGAGCAAAATATAAAAATGAATCCTGATAAAGTCCAGCTAAGATTGAAATAATAAATAAATAAATAAATAAATAAATTCAGGTGGCTATTTATGCTAAACCAATACACACTTCCTAGCATTTTCTGCAGATAGCTCTCAATTCCACATGGGACGAGTGCACTTCTTTCCTCAAGTGCTACTACAGTTAAATTAGCCCTCTGGTCCCTGAACAGGATCTCACCTTGGAATCCCACTAAGCATTTTTCTTATATGCCTCCCATCTCTCCCAGAGGGTGACTCTGGACGGCTTGCAATTAAAAACCAAGACGATAAAATGATAAAAATATAAATACCCCCCTGATTAAAACACAAACCTATTAAAAAAAAACAAAAAAATATGCATAACACATTCTGATAGTTGCAATTGATTGGAAGACAAGCAATAAAAGGAGACCTTGCATTCTCATAAAATACCATGCCAATCTTGGGAAAAGGTAGAAGTAGATTTGTTTAGATGGCAGGAGAAAGTCTATCTTATAACCATTGACTATTCTAATTTTGGGGAGATACACCCAGTGCCAGACACAAATCTAAAACAGTTGTAAGGAAACTCAAGAATGATTTGGCATACTACAGAATATCTGATAACAGTCTTGGATAATGAAACACAATTCATACTAGAAGAATTTGTAGCCTCTCAGAAGCAATGGAAGCTTGAGCATCAGACATCCTCAACTGCTTATCTCCAGAATAAGGGGAAAGTGGAACTGAAAGTCTTGCAGAAGATCAGAAAAGCTGAGTCTGATCCATAGCACATCCTGGTTCATCAGAACACCCCTCACAGAGTTTGAATCAGAGTCCAATTCAAGGGGTGATAAGTTGATGGCAGAGATTGTTGTCCATAATTCTTATGGCTGGAAGACCACAGCTATCAGGCTGCATTCATGGCAAAGAACAAACTATGACCCAGGTCAGTAGATCAGCTAAAACCCTTCCACACTTTCAATCATGAAAATCAGTGAGGATACATCCCAAAAAGAAATTGAACAAGCAGTAGAAGACAGAAGAAGTCGTATGTCAAATGCCACATGAAGTGATAACTCCAGAGGGACAGGTTATGAAGAAGAATCACAGACAACTGTGTAGCCACAGCCAACCTGTTGGGATACACTATTGAAGAACTATCTCTGGGGTCTACCAGGGATGCTTCTGGCTAGACCCACATCCTTCAGAGGTCTCTGACCTATAGCCACTAAGGGTAACATTAGCTGGAAATAACCAGTGCCAACCAGCACCAGGACAGGACAAGCTTCATTGCTGTATCAAACAGAATTCAGCCAGCCAACTGGTGGAACAATCAACCCCCTTACATTCAGGGGGTTTATAAGGGATTTTGAAAATCTACAGGTTTATTATAATTCTATAGTCTGAGTTTTGCAGGAAAGTGATTTTGTTAGAAGTATGTTAAAAAGAGAGATGTATCAATGCATGTGGAATTAAACAATGTAGGCAGAGAAGCAAACAGAAAGACTTAAAGTCGTTGAACAGATGAAATATGCAAAATGAAGGAATGGTACCAAGAAATACTTCTTTGCAGACAGAGAAGGAGACTGAACTAAGGCTGTACAGTTATTTTAGTTAGCTGATACAATAAAATAATTTAATTCTTTAAACTGGTCTGGGGATTTTGAATGAAAATTGTTCCACTTGAAACACTGATGCTAAATATATTATATCATACAGAACAGCTTTGAGTTCTTTAATTTACCAATTACAGCTCACAATCTGAGATTTTATCTCCTTGCAGAAATCATCTCAAGAGATTAACTGGCTTGCTCAGGGCCACTCAGGAGATCTAAACTGGCCTTGCAAAGATGGAATACACCTTTAATGGCTAGCACATCTTCAGTTTTTCATGCAATTTTAATGACAACTCAACTATTTCTCTGCTACAGTTGTGCTTCTGCTTAACCTTGAAAGTTTGCTATAGCTAGCAGCATTCCCACTCCCATAGGGAAATGAAATCGCTCCATAAAGTAAAAACAACTTTACATTTATATAAAGTAAAACAATTGGGATAAGAGAGAGATTTTTTTTACCAGTAGCAATTATTGCAAAAGAGAAAAGGAAAGCTTATAATGAATAAATGGGAAATAAGACTTTAATCACGTACATTTATATATTTTATGTACTTTAGCATCCTTTAGTCTCCTTCCCCCTTTTTTTGAACCTCTTTTGCGGCTAGTGCAATTCACACCATGTGGTATGAATGCCTATCAAGACAGCCAAATTCAATTCCAAATCCAAACATAAGCAGTGTTTGGAAGATGGGAAATTCCTTTGAGGTTTGCCCAGCTCCAATTTTACCTTAACCCTTAAGGGAAACCATTTTCTCTTTGAAGCTTCTGTCTGCCCTATTGCATCCTTGGGCTGTGCTTTAGGGCTTTCCATTCCAATCCATTTTCTGTGCTTAACCCTTTCATTAAGCTCCTGTCTAGGTGTATGTGTGTTTATATGTCTGCCCAGAGGATGAATCAATGCAGTATTTTGAAAGCATGGTGAAATTAAACAGATGAAAGCTGCAGAACAAGGAAATCTCGTATTTTGGAACCGTTGTGCCTAAATTAAAGGTGAATCAAAATTGTCACTATAATGAAACCAGATGTTCCAAGGCTTGATAGGAATGTCAATTAATTATTCTCTTTTTTAAAAAGAACTTGCAATTGTTATGGTTACAGTGAAGCTATTCATTGTGCTGTTTTTGTTGTTGGCAAGCGCCATGGGCAATAATAAAGATTTGAAAAGTCTTCTTCCCAGATAAAAGATTGTAAAGTGCTTGTTAAGCTGGCACGTGTTAAAAGGGTTAATGGGGAGAAACAGGAGAAAGATAAGAGAGTGCAGGGACTGGCAAAGGAACATGTTTTTTAAATTTTTTTAATGGCAACTATAATTAGTGTTCACATTTAACTGAGATAACTAAATATAGCAGGGCATTGTAGTATCTGAATATATACTCCCCAACTGTCCCTTTTAGGAGCTAGAGGAAACTATTTTATTTCACAAGACAAGCTGGAATGTCGTCCAGTTTTGTTTTTCAGTTCATAATGACAGATTTTTGGGAGACTAGGCATATCTGAGGAAGTGATGGGCTAGACGCACAGAATAAATCAAACTTGGCCACCGCATCGTAGAAGATCTGAAGACTGGCTTGTCATCAGGATGCAATCACTTTGGAAAGTTAATTCAGCAGTAGGAAGAAATCAAGTTGTTTTCTGAGTTGCTCCAAAGTGACACTAGAGTTGCTAGAGAGGCTACAAAATCTGGGAGTTGGCTTGGAACCTACTTTCTTTGGACTTAATGCTTCTTCAAGCCTGCCATAACTAATAAGCAGTAGTCAGAGGTGTTGCACACCAGAAGGTGCTTTGGGAAACCTAGCAAATGTCTTTTTTAATCAATGTAATAGCTTTAGGCACTGGCCCACAGGAGATTTTTGGGAGACTATCAGGAGCTGTACTTGAGCAGGACATCTTCAAGAAAGTAGCAGTGTTGCTCTAGAGCAGTGTTTCTCAACCTTGACAACTTTAAGATGTGTGGACTTCAACTCCCAGAATTCCCCAGCCAGCAAGATTCTGGGAGTTGAAGTCCACACATCTTAAAGTTGTCAAGGTTGAGAAACACTGCTCTAGATCACTATAGATGACAGATGCTCCCTAAACAAAATCATGAGGGCAGGTGTGGAAGAAAGTTAACTCTTTAACATCTTTTTAAAAAATGCCAGACTAGATCAGAATTCTCTATGAAGCCTTTTTGGAGATAGGTCCTAAGTTTTCTCTCACTTCAATGAGTAGCTATGAGTCTCTGTTAGGTTTGACAGGAAGGACTTGGGACAAAGCATGCATTCCCCTCTATGCTTGTTTCTGGAGTTGTGGGGGATAAAGTATGTACGTACATTTACGTGCATGCACTTTAGGTTCCAGGGAGATATTTAACCCTTTTTTAATTAAAATGCTTCTACCCCATGTTTCTGATTGATCCCAGTTCAAGGTAGTTAACAAGAAAGTAACAGGAAAGTGAAAATCAAAGGTAACACAGGATAAAATTAAGCATACCAATTTTTTATTATTATTATTATTATTATTATTATTATTATTAGTAGTAGTAGTAGTAGTAGTAGTAGTAGTAGTATAGCTCACTTCATGGCTGATTGCAAAAAGCTAAGGGGGTTTGTGCCTGGTTAGTATTTGGATGGGAGACCACCAGAAAATCCCAACACTATAGGCTAGACTGGGAAGTAAAAAGAAAAAAAAAAGATTCCCAAAATAAGGTAATGGTGAACCACTTCCATATTTTTTTTCAAGAATATTACACAGATATGCCCAGGAAGTAGCCAAGACATCACCTCAACTTGAACAATACTTTACCTGACTCACAATATGCTTTGGCTTTAAAACAAAAACAAAGAGGCCTCAGCATCACTCCAGATATCGGAAGGGTGATCACTTATTTTGATACCCTCTCCCCAACGCCGTGCTCTGCTGATAGAAAACTAACCCACCAGAGAGATGGCTAAGCTAGAGTCCTTTTTCTCCTGACACCACCTCATCCATGTGTGGAAAGTTTGCTTACTTCCCCCTTTCCTTTTCGCTGGTGAGTGCTTGGTTGCTTCCGACAGCTGCTGCCATGTCAGCTGTCAAGTGCTGTTAAATACAAGCTGCTGTATGCCAGATACTCTCAAAATGTTGGCGGCGGCTGCATGTGAGCTGTCCAGTGTTGACTGCTGCTACTGTACAGTTGTCAAATATCAAACCTGCCCTGCGCAGGGGATAGAGAGAAACTCTTTGCCTTTGAAATCCAGAGAAGTCCATGTGGAGGAGTGATGGGGCATGGATCTGGGAAGCGGGTTCATTTCTATTCTGGTTTCCAATCGATTTGGTGGCTTTTCCCACAGCTTTTTAGCTCCAGTCACCCTTGTGTGTTTGGTTGTGGACTGCATCTTTGTTCCCTAGAAAATATTTTTTTGCCCAGAGTTGTGAAATGGGATGGTCAGTCACAAAAACACTTACATTCCCTCTAGGAGAGATTCAGTGTGCTGCTCTTGGGAAATGTTGGGTTTCTCTGCTCAGTGTTAGCTGCCTTTAATGAAAAATGCATTTCATCTGTTTTGAACAAGAGAGATGTAAGTGAAGGAAAATCACAACAATCAAGTAAACCCCCAAATTCTTCCAAAGGAGAGGGCAATTAAAGCACCCTGAGAATGAGATAAAAAACCGGAAACCAGTCTCATAGGAGAAGACATTGGATGATAGATTTTGGCACAGGCAATTTATTTATTTTGGTATCATAGCAGCACAATACAGACCCATTGAAACATCAGTTCTACTGAGTTCAACAGTTCCAAGCCTTCGATTGCCACAGCAACAAATTCCACAACATTCCTTACTAGATCCTTTCCCACCTTGATTTTCCTTCAGGAATAGCAAGTTTTTCTCTCTTTCTTTCTCTCATTTCCCTTTAAGGGATAGCTTGGCATCCATTTAATCCAGTTTTAATTTATTTGTGCAGATCAGGAGATAAAACTGAATTACCATACCAAACACTGAATAATCATCTTCTCTTTATAAGTACAGAATAATTTAATAGGGTCATTTTGACTTTTCAATGTTCTTACTGGTAAGGAAATACTTTTCTTGTTAAAAATAACTATAAAGCCCTTATTATCAGGTGTGCAAAGGGCTTCCAAAGGCCTTACCATTACTGCAAAAATAATATTGTAACTCCAGAAACTTTTTTTGAAATTATCCTATCAAATATGTTTATTGATGAATTGTTTAATTTATTGATTTGACTTATATCTTGTCTTTTTATTTAAGCAGTTCTTCTAGCTGGCTAATAAAAGAAAATAAAATCCTGCCCCAAACTGAAAACATAAAATTAATGCTAAAATTAATTGGTGAAAAAGCCAGGGGGAGGGCAGGAAATCAGCCTTTACAGATTTTCTAAATGCTGAGAGAATTGGGACCATATTGAACTTTTAACAGAATACATTCCATAGCCTGGGACTAGCACAGGTGTCAGCCCTTTGAGATAGTCCAGACAAGAAGCATAACCATGAATACTATCTCTGTTGTTATTGTAAGATCACATTAACAGAATCTTGCAAGTCTGAAAGTACCCCTCCCCTCCTTTCCTTTTACTCTCCAGAAAACTAGGGAGGGTCCCTTTTGAAACGCTCTCATGCCCCCTCTGCTTCTATGGACTGAGATATCTTTTGCACAATGGTTGTCTAGTCTGCAGCTCTTCTTCCTGTCTCCCAAGATCATTCCCACATACCATTACAACAGGAGAAAACCCTCTGCTATATACCAATTAAAGGAACTTCTGATAGGAAGGGCCTCTTTTGCTGGATCTCTTCCTCAAATCTTAATGACTGGACAAGTTCAGAGTGGGAAAGATGATCCCTGAGATAGCCAGGTCCTAAGCCATCGAAGAACATAAGGACCTATGCCGACATCTTAAGCAGTAGCATCTGCACAATGACACAAAAACAACAGGTGTGTAGCGGTGCCATGATGCAAATCCCACTCTTACACACTTGCATCCCAACTTCTGGCAAGTATGTAAGTCATGGTGTTTCCTTCATGACATCATGACACACATTTTGTCCCTTCCCCCCACCCCCTAATCTTAAATTGTGTCCAGTAACGAACTGACAACCAGTGCAAAAGTTCAGTACAGGGATCATGCAATTTCCATTCCTTGCACCAGATACCCATCCAGCTGCTGAGTTTTAAGCCAGTTGGCAACTTCTGGATTCCCTTTGAGGGTTGCCTTATGTAGAACACATGATAGTAGTAAAGAACTATGGAAATTACTCTAATTTTGAGAAGTGTTTGTAGATTGTATTGCCTGGGTTGTTTCCTAAACCAAATGCTGACTTTGAAGTAAATGGGAATGAATGTTGTTAATTATGTTTATATTTATTAGTTGCCTATTAGACTAGCTCTTTTGTTGCTATCTTAGTTTTCTCTGTTTTGTCAGCCATGCCCCAATCTTTGTTTATATGAGCAATGAAATAAGCTGGAGGTATAATACTTGGTTTAGTTTGACTTATTCACAGCTGCAAATGAGAGAGCCTTATTGAATTAATTAATCCTGATTGAGTTAATTAAAAGAATTAAAACTCAGAACTTCCAGGATAGAGCCAAACTTATGATGGTTTCACAGAGCAGTGAAATGTTTATGCATGCATGCATAATCTCAGAGTGGGAAAAGAAATTCAATAAATCGTCGTCAGAAGTCATAAAAATAAAAGCATTATGCATAATTCACAAACTGCACAGATCCTGGATGTGGTTGCTTTAGTTGTTGGTGTTGTTTAAAAAGCAGCTGCAGAGAATCACAGTTCTTGATCTGATCGTGTTCTCAAAGAAAAACTTTAGACAGTCACCTTGCATTCAGATATAACACGTTCTTCTGTATTTGATGTTAAAAGTATGTTTGTACCTGGAAAGGCTTTATAATATATGAAAAAATCAATTTCTTGCAATTGTCTTCATACTTTTAACTTCAATCTTACACGGTATTCTTCTTAGTCAATGTGGCGACTTCTGGTTCGTTATTTGAGAAAAGTCTTAGATGCGGGTATAGTATTCCAGATTACTTGGGCATCTGGCAAATGCAGAAATAGGAACAGGGACAAAAGAGAAAAAGAGCAGTAGATGAGAAATGGGGAATGTATTTCCGCTTAAAGTATTTCAGTCATTACAAGTTCAACATGCCTACTACATCACAGTGTAAAAAGCTGGTATGAAACAGGATCTACAAAGAAGCCATCATGATACTAATATGAAATAGAGGTATGGCATAAATTCTGGTCAGCTCTTATTAATTTGGAGCATCCTTCTAACCTGGTTGGTGGTAGAGTCAAGGTCAACTTCTGGTGACTTGATGGACAGATTTGGAAGTGCTCTGCCACTGCCCTTTAAAAAAATGTTTTTCTGACGTTCCAGGCTGGCCCACAGCTCTTGAATTCCATGGAGATCTCCCCTCCAACTACCTCTAACTGGGCCTGAACTGACTTAGTTTAGGAGCCTAGATAAGGCTAGCCAGGTGTTGCCACCTTCTGAGACACCATATCAAGTAAAAGGCCATTATTCCAGTGATTTTATCTATAAGTCTGATGCACCTATAGAGATGCCTTGATCTTTTCAGATTAACAAGGTATCTTCCCCACCACTTTTTGCACTGCCCATGTGATTTCTGTATTGCAAAGAGGCTGAAGCCCCTGTAAGCCTGTTGGATTTAAAAACAAAACAAAACAAAACAAAAAAGAAAGTTGCAAGAAAAGTGAAGAATTTAGTGTTGTGAAAAACATGTTGACCTGATCTGGGGGATAGTCAGAGTTTCATCTACTTTCTAAATTATATGAGATGGCTTTTCCCCACTGCCTGCCCATGTGACTCTTCGACTTTGTAAACAGCCTGATCCTACTGTAAGCCTGCCTACCCTGTTAAAATCATTCTAGTTCAATCCCAAAAGGAACCATGCTGGAATTCTCTGTAACCTTTGTTCGGTACACACGTTACTGGAGCAATGTACAATGAATCACGTGAAATATGTAAATCAGGTCTTACATCACCAGCAAGGCTGTAATCATGGTGCTCTAGTTAGTCCTCATCACTAAAGATTTCTATGAATTCCCATTCACCTTCTCATTATTCTACATGCACACACAGGCATATTGTTTTAATGTAGGTTGCAAAGAGTTTTAAATGTTGGTATCTGCTCCAACTACTGTTTTAGAACGTAGATTGGGGATTGAAAAAATTGTTTTGAAAGAGAGATATTTGGGCATTGGAATAGGCAAACCTTTCATATTTATGTATTTTCAGGAAACTTCACGTTCTTTTAATTCTCCCTAAACTACTATAAAAGTACAAATTCTGCCAGTATGTTTACTTTCTGACCTGGAAACAGTGACATCTAGTGATGCAACCCTGCATGATATAAATCCATGAACAACAAGAGAAAAATAGATGACATTCATAAATAAATATATAAAGGAGGGGATAATCAGCACCCCTTGAATATCATAGATGTCTCTCAAATAGTTCAATGAAAGTATTTCATTGAAATATATTTACTGTGGCATAAGATCTCTCTGCATATCTATGGATGTCTACAGATCTACTTATGGATGAAGATACATGTCTACATCTCTCCATAGCTGCCCATCACTACAGAAGAAACAGGATGGGACAGAAAATGTGCAAGGAAATGAAGACCAAAAATGTCAGAAAATTCAAAATGCTGTCTTCCTCGCTATGATCTCTGGGAAGTCTCTGAAAGAGAGACAAAGTTGCTTTATTCATCTGGCCTCCAAACATGTGGGACCCCCAGTCCTAGATTTCCCATCCAGCTTGTATTCACTTTAGTAGTATACAAAATATATGCAAAGAAATATGCAAATGAGATGTGCAAGCACTGAATTTATATATACATTGGAACTGGTGTGTGCCTAAATGTATTAAACATTCCCATCTGCAAGCATGGAATATTTATATGAGGCAATTGAAAAGTTCTTGCACGTATACTTGGGGCTACTGGATCACAGCCACAACTCACGTATTTTAAAGCTTTTGCTCCTCTCCCTTGAGGCTTTTCCTATTAAAAAACAAACACCATAATTCTTTAGGTTCTGCATTTACCCAGAGGAAAAATATTCTACATCAGGATCCTAGCTGATAGAGGACCCATTCTGTAATTTATTTGGCTTAATGGGTTAATTGGCAAAAAGTTGTTAACTTAAATATGTACTATACTGGGGAAATCCCCCCAAAGCAAAGCTGTTGTGTGTATATCTGTGTGTGTGTGTGTGTGTTTTGGTGGTGGTGGGGAGGTTTGCGTGTAAGATAGCTATGCAATAAAACCAACTGTGTATTAAAGTAGAACATTCTCAATTTTATTCATAATTAGAGCAGGCTCTTTAATCTTTTGCTCCCAGGAAGTTCAAAACATTTCTTTATTCTTCATTAAACATAAAGATAAAGCTGTTGGTGAACATGTACACACCTTGAACAGTTTGTCCTTTTATTCACAAAATATGTTTTTGAAAACACATCTGTGATTCCCTTTTAGCTTTGTTTGTGGTTTCTAGAAGATTTGTTCCCAAATTTTTAATCTATGGTAGACTAATGATGTGCCTTGAATTATATTCCCAAAACACAAAGCTAAAAACCACTCTAAAGCAAAGAGTGGTCATCTTCTCTAAATGCCACATCAATTATTTCCACTACTGTAAAATCACTGACAGACAAATTGAGGAAGTTAAAGCCTTTAAATATCTACATATCTGGAAACATCAAACTGGCAATATTAGAACTTGGGACTAAAGGCTACCAACATAATAATCAGTTTGCTGATTATAAAGGCAATTAGCTACACTCCTGCAGCAGTGAAGCCTTTTGCTATAAAATGCCCAGCTTTGGACTTAAAAGGATATCCCTGCCCTAGACATGGACGTCTAGAGAATTATGCTCTATGCTGTTCACTCAGAAGCAAGTGCCTTTCTCCAGTTCGAACTTGGCCTTGTCTCCATAAAAGCCTGTATGAGACTCTTCTGAATGAAGCAATACCTGATAATAACATTTGGGGATAGTCTCTGGCCCAACTCATCCTGTCATATAGATATAGCCCTGGACGGATGGATGGATGGATGGAAGGAAGGAAGGAAGGAAGGAAGGAAGGAAGGAAGGAAGGAAGGAAGGAAGGAAGGAAGGGCTTCTGATCGGGCATATTGTGAGCTCTCAACCCACATTTTACTTACGTTGGGCCTAGACGAGGTCAAACAGAATTTTCCATTAAGACCTCCAAAATGATAGATCTGAATTTTCATATCATCACCATAGAGATGTTAGCAGCATCCTATGTCATTTTTTTTTTTTTTATCCGCACTCAGTCATGACCGATTCTGCGGCGACTGCCTGGACGAGTCCCTGCAGTTTTCATGGCAAGGTGTTTCAGAAGTGGTTTGCCATGGCCTCCTTCCTAGGGTGGAGCCCAGCTGGCGAGCGCAGGAGGCAGGGTTTCCGTTGCTTCGCGCCTTTTTCAGGTGTGTGCGGCTTCCGCGTTACCGGCAACTTGGTCCCGTCTCCCGTGCAAGCGCCGCCAGCATTTTTCCTCCTGCCGGGGTGAGAGTCCCCATTTCTCTACCCACGTAAGTTTTCAAGGTGCTGGCTTGGCAGGAGCTGGGGAAGAAGCAGGAGCTCGCTCTGCTGCGTGTAGCTGGGCTCGAACCGCATTTCTGGCCGGCAACTTTCAGTGTCATTAAGCCGCTGCGCCATTACATCCCCCTCTATATGTCATACCTAAGTATTTTTATAATATTCTCTATGCCCAATGTTTATACTTGCAAGATGTAACATCTTACCTTCAAATGTGTAGGGGAAGTTCAACAATATCCCATATCCAGAATGTGTGTGCTTGAACACAGGTCAAGAGAGTTAATACTTTGTCTTGTTGAGATGATATTTATATCATGCCTGATACTTAGAACTAATCTCCATCCTTACAGCAGATGTCTAGGAGTTCCCAATCAGAGCTTTTGTGCTTTTTGCTAACCGATCAGTTTAGCATAATTTCTATGAAATATGCAAATATTTGTGCAGTTGCAATCACTGTTAAAATGGCCTGATTGATATATAGTCACAAGTGGTTTCTGATATGTACGCTGGTTATAAAGTTTGCTTGGATATCTTTTTTTTAGGCCACATCTATATCGTTTGTGTGACCCTTATGTTATCCATAAACAAATGGATGGTGAGCCTATGAATGTCTTATTTGGTATCTACCAGGTTCATTGTCCCACTTGATATTATTTTAGTTTTATGTTAGATTGTTTTAATTAATAATAATTGCAAGGCTAGCCTGCTGAAAAGCAGACTCAATATCTAACATCTTTGTTAGTTATAAGAATGACTCTGGATTCCACACATTTATTCTTAGTAAAAAGAAAGGATGGGTGATTGCACCATGAGTTCTTTGTTTGGAAGTTTTCCCACCTGCCCAGAAAAAAAAAAATGAAAGAAAAGAGTTTCTTATGTCTGTTTGTGTATGTGGGAAAAGAGCTAGAGGGGGAGTGGTGGGGAACAAACTCAACAGTCTGTTTTCTGGTAAATAGGCCTATACCTGAATAAGCCTATTTACCTATAAATGGTGGCATTTTGTGAATCAGTAACCCTTCCCTTGATGAAGGGAGGCACCCAATGGGACTTTGCTAAATTTTCTCCAAACCTGAACCCGTGCCTTCTCAGAGAAAATGTCTGCTTCTGGGTCTTACTACCTCTCAGAAATACCTATAGTTGTTCTTCGGCCCCACTCACACTGTTTCCTCAGCATATTCAGAGACTCATATTCCTCATTGATAATGAGGATGAACGTTCTCTACCAGACTGTGGTCCAGATTTTGCAACTGAACAGAAGTATTGTGTGGTTAACAGTTGTAGCAGGACATTTCTATAAGTTTCATCTTCAGTTAGTGATCTTGCAGAATGTTTCTTGATCAGTTATAACAGTACTAACATAAAGAATTGTAACTGATATGAGAACATAATGAGAATGTATCTGTGGGATTTTTATATATATATATATATATATATATATGTGTGTGTGTGTGTGTGTGTGTGTGTGCATGTGCTAACTTGCCTGTTTCAGCACACCCACCCAGCCACCCACTCACACACACAAACATGAATGAATAAAACTAAGATTGTGAAGTGACTTTTTGGTCCACTTCAAATTAAAATAACGAAAACCATATCCAGGATAAGCAGATACTTCATTTACTGCAGCGTCTGTGAGGAGAGTGGGCATGTGGGGATTGAAACAGGCAAGATGGTAGACACAGTATTGCAATCCAAGCACAATCCTTTTGCCCATGTGTGCATTGATGATGGCTTGGAATCAATACAAGGCTGCTAGACTTCAGTGAGGTTGATTCTCACTTCAATACCCTTCATACTTTTAGAAAGATTAGTTACAGATGCTAATTTTATTAAAATACGTTTTTCCACAAGAAAACAAAAACCTTCCGTATTTATATGTATTTCCCTTTGAAGCCTCCTGTGCCCAATCAGACCTTAAATCTAGGGCCTAAAATTAAAAAGCTGCATCAGTGAGAACATTATTAGTAGATCAAATTCTCCTTCTTCCCTCCCCCATTCACATCTGCTTTGGAGGAGCATCCAGAAGTGAGATTTGGGGGAACATGCAGGAGGAAGCAAAGTAAGTAAGAGAAATTCTCATTGCATGAGTGTAAGTCTGCCGGTGTGATCTTGGATGTAGCCTGCTGTTTGCCTGAAGGAAAAAAACCCAGAAATGAGTGTGTGAACCAGGCTATGTACTTGACTCAATCCTCCAAGTTGGCATCACTAGAGAATTCAGTAACAGCCCTCCTGGCAAAGATAAATAAAACAATAAGGAACAGAAAGAACTGTACTTGTCGTATTCTTTATGCCCAAGGGAAGAATCTCTTAAACTACTTTTGATACAAAGCCAACTTGCACAGAGAAATTGGCCACGGCTCTATACTAGTTAACTTAAATGCATTCAAGTACAGATGAAGATTTCAGTGGAAAATCAATTAGGGCTTTTTGCATCCAGTAAGACTTAAAAAAAAAAAAAAGATGCATTATTAGATATGCTATTATTCATGCCAATACTTGAGACAAATTATTCAAATATGAGCATATTAGTATGGGTTTAAGAGGGGGAGGTACACATAGATAACCTAAGTAAATACCTTTTAAATTTAACTTTTAGTGGTTGAAAATGGTTGAGTTGAGATCCTTCCCAAAACCAAAAAAAATCTCTGAAGGAAGACAATGGTCTAACTTTATTCATAGCTACCCTGTGACAACCAGTTTCTGGATCTGGTTCCATATTTGCATCCATTAATAAAGAAGGGACATTACAATAGGCCCTGTTTGTTTTAGCAACCCATCCTTTGCTTTAATCTATTCTGAGTTAGGGCTTACTCTGTATGATGTAGTCTGATTTAGACTATTTTGTCATGTAACTTAGGAAGAAGAGGTGCCTTATCAATATTTTTCTAAGTCTCAGCAGCTGGAAGAAGGTGGCTAATCTTGTCAGGGCTTGAAAGCTAAGCAAGGTTAGGTCTGGTTAGAACTTGAGTGGGAATGCCATGGCTATCAACTAGATTGGGAAGTCAAAAAAGAACTATGGTGGCAAATGACTTCTTTTTGTGCTGCCAAGAAAATGCATGGATATATCCAACGTATCACCAGGAATCAAACTTTGAAGATTTCCTTACATGTTGTACAATTCAACTGAAAACACCGATAGCAATAATGTGCAACAAAATCACACAGATAAAAATCCAACACAGCATAAAAACAAAACAATAGATGTACATTCCTAAGTAGCATAATATGTAAGATAGAATTAGAACTAAAATTGGTTACCAAGAACAAGAGTAAAAAAAAAAAACCTTCTGCAATGACTAAAATAGGAGAAATTATTAAAGTATTTAAAATTTCAGGAGTACTAAAAGGTCTTAGTCTCATGCCTAAAAGAGAGCAATGTAGATGTCCAGCAAGTTTGCCCAGGGAGGGAATTTTAGAGCCAGAAGGATATAATTGGAAATGCCCTGTCTTTGTCACCAACCTCTGAGCCACAGAATGTGTCCCAGGCTCTCAGCTGGTTCTAAGGGATTTACTATTTTTAAGGGATACACTGAGAAGGAATTCTATCTTGCATGTTACTTGCTTGTATCCTCTTTCTCTCACACAACCTTGTTGGCTGGCTTTATACTTGTTTGGAACTATAAGCCATTGTTTAAAAACCACAGTACATTAGACCAAAAAACCCAAACAAACCTTATTAGGACTTGTGGCATCATATGTAAAGCATACTGTTGCTTGAGCTATATCTAGAACTTCATTAGGAAGCAGATATTTCTGCTTCTCGATTAGAGATAGAATCTTTCCCTCCCTCTCTCTCTCTCTCTCTCTCTCTCTCTCTCTCTCTCTCTCTCTCTTTCTTTCTTTCTTTCTTTCTTTCTTTCTTTCTTTCTTTCTTTCTTTCTTTCTTTCTTGATTTTTTCACTTCTTTCACCATTGCTCAGTTGTTTTAGCAGGAATTTGATTCTACTTTCAGCAGTTTCCTTCTTCCCTCCTTTCTTTCATGTAAAAATTGGTCTCCCCTCTTCTAATGCAAAAGTCATCAGTTCAGTGGCAATTCTAGTCCCCCAGCTTGCTGTGGTGATTCATTTCCAGCTCAAGTCTCCAGACACGATCTCTTGTGACAAGGAGGCAGACAATAGCTATCGCAAAACATAGATAGATACTACTGTGGAATCCAGGTAGGAATTTATGGTAGACATCTAAGGGAACCTGCAAAATATGACTAGTCTTTTCTCTCAGATGTTGTTCAAGTAATGCCCTTTGTTCTATTAGGGCCCATCAAGTCAAAATCAGGAAAGTGGTTCATGTGCATTTGTGAGCAATTATCACAAGGTCTTTGGAGTCCAGGGTAGAGCCAGTACTTAAGGATTTCTTGTTCTGGAAATTCAACAACTCAGCTTCTCCTTATACCAATATCAGTGAGATAACTTGTCCCATCTTTTAGATGCTAAATTTCTCAAACTTCAACAAATAATTTGTTTTCTTCTATGATATACATTTCCTGTGAGCTGTGGATGTCACTGAACTATATAATTACTGGGTCTGGGATATAAATTTGCTAATGCTAGCCCTTAAGGCTCATGCATAGTAATAATAAATATCAATAATTCAGAGTTGTTGTATAGCTCTGTAGAGATAGAGATAGAGATAGAGATCTCACACAAATGTAGAATATTTTACCCTACACTTCCACTCCCACCCCCACCCCATCCCCAAACAAAGGATTTTAAAGCTTTCAAGTAATTCTACAAAGCCCAGAAAATCATGGATTCTGTGGATAATTTTTTTTTTTTTAGCATATATACCCAAGTACTGGGAGGTTTCTAAACCCAAATGCATGGATTTTCTATAAACTGTTAATCCTAGTTCACAACAATAACAACAACAGTATTCTGTTTATTCAACTCTGGTGTGCATGAGATTATAAGCAATGCAAAGACTTTAAGCAAAGCAATGCTTTAAAAATATTTTTCTCAACTGGGTTTTGAAATGTCATTTTCTGTGTATCTTTACACTTCCTTGTAATTATATCATAGTTCACTGAAGGGTTACCACTATCCTTGCTTAATTAAAAAAAATGGAAAATGCATTTTTATTTTCAGTGTTTTATGGATAATATAGCAGGGGTGTGAAAACTATAGCCCTCTAGTTATTAGTGAATTACAGCTGCTATCATTCATTACTGATCATGCTGAGGTCTTGGAGGAATTACTTATGGCCTCAAAGACAACTCCTTTTTTAGAAAGTTGAAGGAAGTTGATGAAATTGAAATTATTTATTATGCAGCTGCTTGAATAACAGGCTTGAATGTTCTGTCCTGGTAAACTAATGGAGGTTTATTTTAAAGAGCATTGAATTAATTTCCTATTATTTTAAAATAAGATTAATACGACACAAACATTGATTGGTGAATATTGGGCATTTCAGGGAATGTTTAGTAAACGTTAATGAAAATTGCCTTCCTGTTGAAGATGAAGGAGCTGATCTGTTAATTCATATGGTTTATATGACTTATTGTCACATTTTAGACTGAAATCAGCAGGATTGTTAACATGAGTCTTGCCTATTTCTATGTGTTAAAGATACACATAGATATATCTAAGACACACATAGATATATCTTTCCTGGCTATATCCCCACTATTTGGAATCTACACCTGATCTACATCAACTGATTGTTGCTGATAACATTTGAAATAGGAGTCGTTTTTTGTTGGCTAGTTTTAACAAAATGTCAGAGAATTAGTCTTTTGAATAATGTGATTAGTTCTTTTTGGGGGGGGCGGGGAGTCATTCTATTTATAACATAATCTTCCAGGCCATTTTTCCTTCTTTAAAAATTATTATTAATTATGAAGCTACATGATTTTGTAAATATTGTTGCATATAACTGTGCTATTCTTCCATTAATTAGTTGACATAATCAGATTTAAAAAATAGTACCAATCATGCGACTGAGACTGGTGCAATTTGTAGTACAGGCAGGGGGGTGGAGGGAGAAGATGAATGTTAGGCACCTTCTTTATGTGTGGAGCCATAAGGCTTGTTGACCTAAAAAATTAAATTAAAACAAAGTTGCCGATGGTTAACAAAAGAGAAGATATGCGGGCTACTGAGAAACAGTAAAATATTGCCTTGCTGCGGTTGCAATTCCAACCTGTCTCTTGTCCCACATTGTGCTGGGTTCTGTGCCCTCTCCAGTGCCAACTGGTATGGAGAAATGGCGATGTCATTGGCAGTGTTCCCTCTGTGCACCTGTGTGGTGATCACAACCTGGTGCAGTGTGATGGAATGTATCTAGCAAGGGGGAGGTGGTGTGATGGAATGCAGTAGAGACCCAGGTTCTCAGGGAGGAGGGGGCACATTCCAGGAAGGAAGAGGAGGAGACAAGAAGCAACACAGTCCAGAGCAGGAGCGTGGGAAGAAGAGACTTGAGATAACCACTCCCTAGATTCTCCCAGAGTATATCTATTCAGTTAGCATAGTGCAGATTTAGTCTGGCAAGATTCTGTCTATATGGCGTAAGCAATAAAGAACTGAACTTGGCTGGATTGTTTCTCTGTTGTTCTCGGCTGGGCCTGACATGCAGCGACCCCACATGAGGCAAGACAGCACAACAGCAGTGGAGAACAGGGGCCTGCAGAGCCATCTTGGGAGGAGTTGATGGTGCTCCGGCAGCGCCATAAGTTTTTGAGCCATTGCAGGCTGCACAAAAGAACTCAGCAGGCTGCGTGTGGCCCATGGGCTGCGTGTTTGAGCCCCTGATCTACATAAAGCCCCTGGAAGGGGTCAACTCGTGGCCCAGAGTCAGGTATCATCAATATATCGTTGAAGGCTAGCTTACATCTTGGGTCTGAGCACAACAGGAGAGGCAGTTGAGGTTCTGCCCTGGTGCCCAGAGGCTATTAGATCCTGCAGGGGAACAAAACTGCTTGGGCTTAATCCCAGCAAGACAGAGTGGCTCTGGCTCTGGAAGTCTTCTGCTTTCAGTGATATTCCATCTTTGGTCCTGGATGGAGTTTTGCTTCCCTGCGCAAAGCAATAAAATAAGCCAGGTTGTAAACGGCATCTGTCTTCCCCGAGGCTTTTCTCTTTGCTGGGGCTGCTTGTTTTTCATCTTTGCTATCTTTGTCATCCTTATTGAGCTATCTGCTATGAGCAATCCTCCCTTCCTGGCAAGCTGGCTTCTGATCAGAGGTGAAAAAATGGCTGATGTGGGATTTTCTTTTGCAAGCCTCGCATTTTATGACTGGTCTTTTCTCTCTCCCAATTTTGATTATGAAAATATAGGTGCCAGAAGGAAAAGAACGATACTCAGGGGCATGTGATACTTTGGGAATGGGGTCCAAGAAAGAGTCTGTCAGGCTGCAGTTTTAACAGTTGTCTTTTGGCTAGAAACCACGGGAGTGCTGAGCCAGATTGCTGCATGGTTTTGCATGCAAATTCTATGATGGGATGTGCTGTGTTTGGTTACTGGTAAAGGATATTTCAGCATGATAGAATCTTGCAGGTCAGATCATCCTGTCCTTGTTTGTGAAACAGAACTGTAGACACATGCAGTTGAGTCAGTTCTGCAAGAGAGTTTTTTTAAAAACAAAACAAAACATTTACCTTTCATACAGGGCAAACCAAGGGCCTTCATCCAGTTCTCCCTGTTCCTCTTATGCACACTTTCAATACGCATGTCATTCATGACAGTCCGCTCAAACAGAGCCGAGTCAAAAGTTCTCCAGGGAAAAAATTCTGCTCACAATGAATCTCTTTGCTCTGCCTGAGATTGTCCTCCTGGAAAAAAAAAAAAAAAGGAACAGCAAAAGTTTTGTGGTACTAATGATTTCGCGGGGCAACATTCTTGGTGCTGTTTTTAATTAAGCTCTGGCATTACCAGAGCCTCCTTGCGGCAAATAAAAATGTGTAGCTGCCATTTTCTCCTCTGAAGAGGACTATCTCGTGGGCTGTTCTCCAGATGTTCTGTCCTTCTGGAGGAAAGGGTCAAACCATGGCTGATTAAAAGAAAGTGTTCTCAGCTTAGATGCTATAGGTCCAGTTTCTCTCCCACCTCTGAAAGCAGCCATGACATAAAAAATAAACTGCACAGTTGGATCTCAACAGCAAACACAAGGCTGTCTCGCTCATTGGAAAAAGGCACACCAAGAATGGATGTTTTCCCAGGATTAGAAATGGTAGCTGTACAGCATTAGAATGATAAAGTATTTCTATCAACCCAAATAGGTTTGATTAGTCAATTCACAACATTTCCACATACAGTTCACCTATCTCCCCCCAGCCTGCCCCCCACCCTCCAAAAAACTTGTGGGAATAATTTCATATATGTTGAGGGAGATGAGTAGAATCAGAAAGGTTTGGTCATTTTGTAGAATTTACAATAAAGGTTTTTACAAAACTCGTCCACAGCATATGCATGCTTCATATATTTCTTTAAAAAAAAATTATTAAAACCTTTAAGAAAAAAAATGAACAAAATAGAAAAAAAGAGATAAAGGAAGAGAATCAGACAATAAACAAGAGATTTACAAGTGTGATTCAGTTATAGTTTTTCAATATTTCAGTAAGTGATTAAAGATACCTGAATATATTATGTTATTTAAAAACCCAAATCTCACTATTAAAGTCTATGTAGAATACAAATAACAGGAGCAAAGGACAGCTCAGTATAAATCACACAATAAAATTATAAACTCTGATAAATTTATACATTTCTTTCAGCCGTCCTCAGCCTGGTATCCTCCCACAACATCTTTCAACACACCCAAAGAAGTCACCTGCCTAGAAGGTCAAAGCAGGAGACCAAGCCTGGGAAAGGATTCTCTGTCTTGGATGGCAGGAAGCAGGAGAAGGTGGTTCTCCACCATTCCCTCCCATGGCATCTTTTAGTGTTTTCTGAAACATTAACCTACGATTGGTTTAAAAAGTCTCCATTTCATGTTGTGTTTCTCTTCTCATGTTCAAAAGGGCTGATATTTAGTAAGCTAACGTGGAACATATCCCTTTGGCGTTGGCTCTGTGACTCTGCTTTTTTGTTTCTCTTTCCTCCGTCTGTGTCTCTCAGCTTGGCTTAATTTAGCACTTGTTTTGCTGCTCCTGGTGCTGAAATGGCTCAGTTTTAGTCATGGATGGTGTTATCACTCTGTCTCCAGCTGAATTCAGCAGTTAAGCATTCAGAACAAGCTTCACCCACCTCTTTTAAATACTCTCTCACACGCAAGTATGAATCCAGAATCAAGACTCTGAAGACTGTGAAACATTACTACTGTAATTTAGAGTTAAAACACTTGGCCATAACTTCTGTTGAACTCAACATCAGATATATTAATGAACACATGAATCTACATTTCTTCTCCTTTCAAAGAAAGTTCCATTGGTCTTGTTTTTAAAATAATCGCAGGCACAATTTCCTCCCTCCTGGCTCAAGAATAAAAACATTTCACCTACTAGGTTTATCCTTGCTCCACAAGATGAAACAAAAGAAAATGGTTGTTTCACAGGAGAATGGAAAAATAAAAGCTGCACTAAAGGAAAATGATGGCAACCCAGCTGGGCAAGAAATTCAGAAATCCAGCACTATAGCACAGTTGGATTTTCCAGGAGGAAACAAGGCCTTGGAACTCCTGTTTACTTCTATGAAATTCTCTTTGCCTGTGAAATGCAACTTTTCCATCATCTTTGGAAAATTTATTTGTTCAGACAGGCATTTAATTTTGGCTAGCCGCTTCATTCTTTTATGTGGGGCTGTTTTTTCTGCTTTCTCTTCTCTTTTTTTATGGTTGCATTTTGACAAGTTTGTTCTATTGTTTTTCAGTTGCTCCTTTGGAATTGTTTAGCTACTGTATGGCAGGAAGAATATAATTCTATGGCCGGCTGGAAAAGTTAAAAAAGCCACTGCTGAGTCCTCTGTATGATGGCAAAGCATTACAGGCAAGGAAGTGGATGGCTTATTCTGAGTGGCACTGTGTCTGTTAAACTAGGTTTGGGATTGAAAATGCCAGTTGGATGCGAACTGGAAGTTCATGTGCAGAAATCGAACTTTACAAAAGGATGAATATATTACAGAGCTTTTCCTTGTTATTATAACATCTGGCTTACTCATGTGCTACAAGTAAATTCACTGCCTCATAATCCTCCCTCAGTTTCTACTTCTACAAATATTGGAGTATTCTGGAGCGACTTTTGTAAAATCCTTGTTTGTTTGCTTGTTTGTTACAGTGTCCTCATAATAGTGATTCTTGTATGAATTACGAATGATGAAATTTGGCATTTTCATTCCTCAGCAATGGCTTTGTGGGCAGAAAATGGAAGTCTGTTATTGACCAAACTGATTTTTTATATTCATTTTTGGGAACAACTTTTCAGTGGAAACCCTTTTTTATATATTGGGAAAAATATTTTCAGAATTAGCAATAACAACGTTCAAATATTTCATGTTCGAAATTGTTATTATCTGATTAAAAAATAATAGTTTAGCCAAAAGGAAAGCTATGTCATGTGTTGCAGGATAAATTTGATTACCCAGGGAAAGAAAACTTGGCCACAATCTACCAGAATGTTCTTCAGCATAAGCCCAATAGAAAACAACAGAAGCTGCCCTACATTTTCAATAGAATTTGTATAGGAAAGCAAATAAGACTCCCGGATTGTGCTTAACTAGTATTTGAAGCTACCCTAAAGGGGGAAAAAAGTTAAAACCTATGTACGTTGATGAAGTTCCCATGAATCCATTACTTTCTTTGTCTATATCAGTGTTTCTCAACCTTAGCAACTTTAAGATATGCAGACCTCAACACCCAGAATTCCCCCGCTGGCTGAGGAATTCTGGGAGTTGAAGTCCATGCATCTTAAAGTTGCTGAGGTTAAGAAACACTGGTCTATTTAATAGAGACTGATCTGTATTCTCAAATCATGTGTGGTGCATCACTCTTGTACTGCACTGCATTTCAGAAGCTCCTGAGAGAAACTATGTCTAGCCTGTTTCTAGCCCACATTTGGGAATAGAAGATAAGGAGGGAGGAATAAGGAAAAAGTATCCCTCTTCAAACTTCAAGCCATCACTTCAAACAGCATCACAAGGTTGTGCCAGGATTAGGGGAGATAGTCAAAATGCCCTCTGTGGGCCCATTCTACCAACTTTTCTCCTGCATCACCTATCTCATTCACTTCCTTCTACTTAATAAAATAAAATAAAATAAAATACATTAAATCCTCTACTATCTTCTTTATTTTCTTGTCACTGCTTATCAGGCAGTGGGAAGGAAGAGCACCAACAGGGCTCCTGCTGTGTATTGACCATTTCCCTGACTTTTCCTAAAGTTTATTGGACCTGCTTCTACAAGAAGCTTTGAGGTAGGTTAGGTAAGTTGGGTTAAGGAAGCACAAGTGGCCCAAAGCCACCCAGGGAGCTTCCATGGCTGAGGTTGGACTTGAATCTGGGTCTTCCTTGTCTTAATCCAACACATTAACCACTATCTCACATGGGATCACAGTGGGCCGGTATCACCGTCACAGGTTTTATGTATTATTCCATTTTGCCAAGAATTTTGCAAATCTTTGAAATTTGCAAAAACATTTTAAAAACTTTTAAACATAATTACCTTTAATACATCTGTTTTAAAACAAAATGTACAACTAGCAAACTTTTTTCCCCCTATATAACTTTCTCAATCATATGCTTCTTTTTCTGGAGAATTTCTTGCACAAACTTTCAAATAGGGAATGATGGAGGCCAGCACATTGCATTCATTGTTATAGTAAAATCTTGGGCAGGTCATATCAATTCACTCCTATTTCACATCCCTAGACCTGGATAATATACAAATGTATGTACTTTCATCCAATAAATGCATAAAATATTTGGTGAAATGCCAGATAAATTAATTAATCTGTTTTAATCATTTGGCAGGCTGTATACATCTGCAACCCTGTAGGTTTTTTGTTTGTTTGTTTCTTTCTTTCTTTTAACCCTTGGGCAAGGACATGCTTTTTTTGTTTTGTTTAGTTTAAATGCTACATTCTTTGTCCTGGCACCAAGCCCCTGAAAGTACATCAAAAGCTTTCAAATACAAATCATTAAGGTGCCATTCAGGCAACTTCAAACAATGAGCCTGGCTCCAGACAACTCCTCTTTAAACCTTTTGAGTGAAAGAAACCATTCCTGTGACATCAAGATGATCTTCCATGACTGACATTTCAGAAAGACCTAGTGCTGTCTCACGCACCTTTTAGCAAAGGGATGAATCTGTCCTTTCAACACAAGACAATTAACTCCCATGAGAAATGGTTGGTGTAGGATTGGAGTAAAGAAAGGCTTGGCATACAGAAGGATCTCTCAGGACAAGCACCTGAACTTGTGCCCTCAACAAGGGTACCTAAGACAAGGGCAATCACTGAAGGTTGTCCGTAATTCAGCTTCTTAAAATTCTGTTTAACTTCAGGATAGGTAGCTCACAGACCTAAGTTCTCAAGTAGCCATTAACCTAATTTCAAATGTCCTATGCAAGAAATCAGTTCAGATCTTTACTGAGAGCTATTTGTCCTTTCCTAGCAGGCTGGTTTTTTTGAGAGAGAGAAAGAAAGAGAAGTAAAGGGATGTCAGAGAGGGAGAGAGGGAGAGAGAGAGAGAAGGTTTCTCAACTCATTGTAGTTCAGACCCCACCTACTCCTCCTTTTAGTTATACCCATCACTTCTGTCTCCCTCTGTCCCCCAAGAAATTATCCATGTGGATTAAGGCTCTCAACATGAAAATACTTTTTCTCTTCACTAATGGTCAGACATAATGGGGACTAATTATCTGGATATTAGTTCCTAGAGGGCTATTGACTCTTAATCCCTAGTCTACATGAAGGATGGGTGGTGGAGCAAGATTCTGATACAGAAAGCAGTTTTAATCTAGGTAAGGATTTCCATTTGCTGTTCGTTGCTAAGAACAGAATTAAACATTGGTGTAACTGAACATCCACTGAAATTTCACTTGAATTGACACTTTAAATGAAAAAGACAAATGAATGAAATAAGTTTTGATGAAACTAGTTGTGATGTGACCAATTCTTAGAGAAAGAGATAGAACTAAAATGACTTTACAATTAGTATTATATATATTCTTTTTAAAGGATGAAATGTGGGGGGAATTTTTCAGTTTATGCAAAATACATTCACTTACTGTATTAAACTACTTACTATTTTTCTTCATTTAGCAGAAGAAATGATACAGTTGGTATATTTATGAAATTGCAAAATACCTTGTTTTAATCAAACAATAATGTACAAATATAATTAATTTTTGAGGTGCACCAGCAATTGTCTACATCTGAATGTGCCCGAACTATCTATCTATCTATCTATCTATCTATCTATCTATCTATCTATCTATCTATCTATCTAGTCAGTCTTCATTTGGGAAAAATCAGGGTGGGGTGGGAGGAAAGACCTCACATCGCAAATTAACTGTCAATTTTATAAAATCCCATTAAATACAATTATTTAGTCTCACACCAATTTTATTAGTTAAAGATTACACAAATCTCTGGACATAAATTTTTTTTTCAAGGCAATAAAAAGAGAAAAAGTATTTCACTGATGCTCTAAGCCCACTTAGAACTGTCTGTAGGATATAGAATCTGGCTCTCCCTGTCTACTGGAAGAAAGAATTATCTCTTCTTCTTATCTCTCCAGGAACCCCTGTTAGTTTGTTGGATTAGATGTAGAGGAATAAGATGTTGAGAAATAAGATTCAGCTGCTACTCTAGATGGCTCCTCCTGGGAGCTTTGGAGATGGTTTTGGGGAGGAGGTGGTGGAAGAAGACAGGATACAAACAAAAGAAAGTATTGATCCAGATCTGAATCTTGTACGTCTTTCTCATTTCTTGAAGTTTTAAAGTAACGACTAGTTACCAGACATCATTTTGAGGGAATGAATGAATGAATGAATGAATGAATGAATGAATGAATGAATATAAAACGAAAAAGTTGTAGGAGCTTTTCAGTTTTCACAATTTTTTTTCTCAAAAACTGTCGTTTAAGAAAAAGAATTAAGCCCTACACACTGACTCTCTCACACACCCATGTACGCACATTCATACCTTCCAGGCCTTCACATTTTTTCTCTTGTTTTCATTTTTCTTCTTCATAATTGGAAACCTGGGCCATAGGTTGAAGAATGGTGTGTTACGCCCACAGCCAAAATGTATTTCTGCACATTCAGAAGGTAGAACCTTTGTCCTGAAGAGATTAAAAAATGGAGTTCTCTACTTAAAACTTTTGATTTGAAATGGACATAGTGGGAGGAAGAATTGGGAAGATGGGGTGGTGGTAGAAGAGACAATAAATGGAAAGGAACTGTATTCAGGATGGGGGATTAAAGGGGATGGGGGAAGAAGTAAAAGGTATTCATACGCTTCATTGCATTGACTTTCTCAGTTTCTATGTGTAACAGTTTAGATTAATGGACTGTTCTCTACTTAAAAAATGGAGTTCTCTACTTAAAACTTTTGATTTGAAATGGACATAGTGGGAGGAAGAATTGGGAAGATGGGGTGGTGGTAGAAGAGACAATAAATGGAAAGGAACTGTATTCAGGATGGGGGATTAAAGGGGATGGGGGAAGAAGTAAAAGGTATTCATACGCTTCATTGCATTGACTTTCTCAGTTTCTATGTGTAACAGTTTAGATTAATGGACCGTTTCAGTTTCAATGTCATGTAAACAAGGCAGTCTTATTTATGCTCTGTGCATGACTACATAAAAGTTTATTGCAGGTAATCTCTAAGCTTTTTGTTGTAACCGCTAATTGTACGCAGAAAGCGAATAGGATTAGCTAGGCAAACAATAGCTTATGTTCTCCTCTTTCTGAGTAGCATGCTTCCCATTTTGAATCAAGAGTCTCATCCTCAAGAAGGTGAACAGCTGGGACATTCAGAAGCAACTAATCTTTGCTGGTTACCTCTGGCATACCTAACCAGAAAGGCTTCTCAATCACCAGTTCAAACCTTTCCTTTTCTTTTATAAAATATTTGATAAAACATCAGCGTTGAAGTTGCCATAATACCATTCACTCTTATTGATTGTTAGGGTTTTGATTTTGCTGACACCAGCAAAAAAATCCCCTCTCGCCCCTATGGGTGGTATGTGTCTTCCTCAATCTCAGGTCCTTTACCAGAGGCCTGGGAGTTGAGGGTTCTGCACAGTATCTTAGCTGTTCCTAGCCCTGCACTCTTCAGGACAGAGAGCTCTGATGTTGTTCCTGGGATCTGTTGAAGCCACTCTCCCAGCTTAGGAGTCACAGCCCCGAGTGCTCCTACCACCACCAGGACCACTTTGGCCTTTACTTTCCACATCCTCGCTATTTCTTCCTTCAAGCCCTGGTATTTCTCCAGCTTCTCATGCTCCTTCTTCCTGATGTTGCTGTCACTTGGAACTGCTACATCTATCACCACCGCTGTCTTCTGGTCCTTGTCTACTACCACGATGTCTGGATGATTGGCCAGTACCTGCCTGTCTGTCTGGATCTGGAAGTCCCACAGGATCTTAGCCCTGTTATTCTCCATGAACTTCTGTGGAATCTCCCATCTGGACTTGGGAGAGTTTAGCCCATACACTGTGCAGATGTTCCTGTATACAGTGCCAGCTTCTTGGTTGTGCTGTTCAGAGACGAGACTAGGTAGGTAGGTAGGTAGGTAGGTAGGTAGGTAGGTAGATAGATAGATAGATAGATAGATAGATAGATAGATAGATAGATAGATAGATAGGATTATCTATCTATCTATCTATCTATCTATCTATCTATCTATCTATCTATCTATCTATCTATCTATCTCTGATTCTGTAAGGATTGGAGTCTTGCTCTTTAACTGGCTTGTTCGTGGTCCAAGTAAAGTGACATGGCAAGAATCTGGGGAAATTAAAAAGATATGACAATTCTGAATGCAGCCACTGAATTCAGTTTGCATGGCCAAGTGATTATTTTCCGATAAGGAAGAAAAGAGAAAAGAGAAAAGCCCTCATATTGCTCTGAGTTCCCATTGGAGCTTTTCTGAAGAAGAATAAATCATAATCTCATTGGATACCAAAAACATAAGGTGATGTGACTTTTCCCCCATCCCAAATTCTTAATCAAATTCTGCTTCTCTTTTTATTCTCCAAATTCCAAATGGAATTTTGCCTTCCTTTTTATTCCCCTTACTTCAACTTTATCCCTCAACACATCATCAATGTGGTTATTGGGGCAAACACTTATTTCAGAGTTCTCAGGCTTCTACTTGGGGTCCAGATGTTGTGATCTAGGAAAAGGGTATCCAACCTGGCATCCTCTGATAACTCCCATTCATCATTTTTGTGACCTATGTGATTTGTGGAACAATATTTCGTGAGCTTTGAAGTTGCCTGCTGCTGGTCTAGGAGCACCAGCTGAATTATGAGTCATATGACTAACTTCACTACTCATACTAGTGGTGATATTATAATTGGCTGAAAAACAAAACAAAGAATAACTTTACAATAAGATTTAAAAGACAGACAATCTGATGAGAGGAATGCAAAATTCCCAGTATGTGAATTGTTTGTAGTTCATATCCTTTTGTTTGTTGGCTTACCCTCTCCCTCTCCCTCTCCCTCTCCCTCTTGTCACATATTCATAACACATTTATTACACTGTACTCCACAGTAATTGCCCCCAGCAGTATATTTTGCCCTACTGGCCAATGCCAGGTTACTGATTTTCTCCTCCCCTCCCCCTCCCCCTCCCCCTCCAGAAATTCAAGCCTATTAAATAAACAGCTAATTTAGAAATGTTTTCAAATTCAGCATTCTTGCACAGCTTAAAATTTTGCCCTCGGCTGCTGAATCAGATGGCTGCACAAGTCTTTTTCATCACCACCTTTTGAAACTGAAAAGCTAAAATTTGGACCTCAGAAGATGTTTAGGTTTGGAATAATTTCAAGTGTCAATATCTAGTCTTTCAAACTCAGGATTAATGCTCGAAAGGCTCAAAATAGCCTTTCAAATAGCTCAGGATTAAAATGAAAACATGTGGGAAAGACCTGTCACTGAATTAACAGAATCAAATTTCATTTATTTATTCATGCATGTATGCTTTTCTGATCTGCACTGAACCTTCAGACTGAGGTGAGTTCTAAATCTAAATACATTTTTTACTATTGTTGTTTTGCAAATGGAGATAACCCATTATGTCCTCAAGATAACAGTAGGCTTAAACAACAGAGACTAATTGAAGATCAACCACTGAACACCACAGCCTCTCATTCCAACATCTTAACCAATATACTACACTGGCTCCTCCCTGACCTGTGTCTACCATATCTCAGCTGCAAACTTCCAGGTAACCATTGGATGGCAGCAACTTTTTACAGCCCCCACTTTTCTTAGCTCTTGTGTATTTAGATCCATTTTTCCTCTAACTTCACTTAAGAAGTAACTCATACTTTCCCACAATGTTGCCAAAAGACAATCAAAAGTATCATTGGTATCATTATCCCAAATGGTTGAAGCCATTACACGTTCCCAAACTGGTTGCAAGTTCACAGTGGCCCTGCATAATCTGCTCTCATGTATTCGCATAATCTAATGTCATCAGTTGTGTGATCTCTTGAGACTTCTTGTAGGAAACAAATCACATATGAATGTAAACTCTGTCTAATGTTATGGCAAAGTATTAAACTTCAATCAGGGAGACTCAAGTTTGCTCAGCCAAGTTGCTCACTAGCTGGTTTTTGGCCAGCCAGTCTTGCCAATTATAATAACAACCTAGATTTCTCCATGTCTTTAATTAACACATGTGTCATGGGTTTTTTTACAAAATGGAATAATACATAGAAACCTGTCACAGTGGCAGAACCGTGTGACCCAGTTTAAAAACCAGTGTTGTGTAGTGGTTAATGCATTGAACTAGGACTGGGGAGACCCAGTTTCAAGTTCAAGTGCTTCTATGAACAATAATGGCATGACTTTGTGATAGTCACACCATCTTAGTCCAGCCTACCTCATTGGATTGTGAGAATAAAATGAAGGGAAATTCCCATGTAAGCCATCTTGAGCCCCCCAAGAAAGAGCTGGTGATCAAGGCAACCAATGAATAAACAGACGATTTGGCTGCAAGGATTTGCAGTGGGCCTTTTTGCCAAGATGATACCAATTGTGGTGGCTTAATGCCATTGGTATCAAGCAACATACACATGTGGAACCCAGGTTAGCTAGCATAACCATGCAAACATTCCTGAAAATGACCTGCAGAGGCACTGGAGGCCCTACTGTGATACAACTCAATTCCACTTGGCACATATAGTTACACTTTTTGTCTGGTAAAACAATATTCTCCAACTTCTTTGCTTTTGACTTCTCCCCTGGGACCTCTAACCAAAATTCTACATAGGGAGAGGAGGCTAACTCTAGAGTAGAGTAGGTAAGTAGATGAGAATAACTAGAAATTGATACTATTTAGAGCAGAAGTGGGCATTTCAAAATGTTTTCTTTAGATTTAATAATGTCCTGAGATGGGATTTTAGCAGCATTTTGAGGGAATTTGGGAAGTGATGAGCGCGTCTTTAAGCAGAAAGGCTTTGTCCAATGGGTTATACATTTGTTAGTTTGAAACATATTTTTACTGTCCTTTATCTTTTCCCACATCCATTTTTTAGGGGTTTCAGGACTCCCTAAAACCAATCAAACAAAAAAATACAGTAATTTAAAACAGATGACAATTTTGCATGGCATTAAAAAGATGCAAAAAGCAGGCTTATCTAACAGTGCCATTCATTTTTTAAAAATCTGATACAAAAACACAGCTGAATGAGGTTTTTAATGAATGAAGACTGATTGTTATAGGAAGAGGTGATCCATCTAGTATCTGGATTCCAAACAATTTGGGGTTTCCAGGTAAGTTCCAGCACTTTGATTTGGGGCTAGAAGCAAACAGCTGGTAGAGTTGTTTCAAAATTGACGTTCTTAGGCATACATCTGGCCTTTTATTTGTTTGTTTATTATTTACATTTATATCCTGGCTTTCATTCAGGAGTACAAGGCAATGAACCTCTTTGTTCAGGCCCCACCTGTACTTCAGAATGCAGTTTCAGAAATGCCACTCAAAGGTCCAATGTGTTTCTCGGTCTAAAAATCTGCTTTTGCAGATGTCAAAGCCCCCCTAATCCTCCAGCACACAGAAATTGTACAAGCTCTTCTTATTGAACAAGTCATTTTAGTTGCTTGTTCACGTGAACAATTTTTCCTGTTGCGCCAGATTATCATCGTCAAGAGGAATGAGCAAATAAACAATCTTCTGGAGCACTTGAGCACCTCATGCTTTTGGTGGTACATCCTCTTGGCTTCCCTTCCTCAATTAATTATAGCATTATGCTGTTACCTCCAGCTGTTTAAGAGGTGGGGACAGCAGTTACCCTTTTGGATGGGTTATCTTCTTCCAGTTCTTTTTGTCTCATGGTGAACCTCTGGTTAGCTGATTGATGACTTTGCTTACAATAGGCAGCTCCCCTCCCATGCTCCTTTGGTGGCTGTGATTCAGATTGGAGGCAAGATTAAAAGAAGCCCATTGAAACATCCCATGTCCCTTTGACTGAAAAACATTAAATCTTCAGGATTAATCATTCAGCAGGTATATGACAAACACAAAGATGTCAGGCTGAAATAACATGCCAGAATTTAAAAAAGAAATAAGAGGGAGGAAGAAAGGCTCCTCTCCATCCAACTATCCAACATCAACAAAAAATGTGCCAACTTTTTTTTTTTAAATAAAGATTGTCAGGTGGGTAGGATAATGCTAGTTTCCAACACGCATTGCAGTTTTGTTCTCTGTTCTGCTGCAGGTGACAATAGTGTTAATGTAGTCTCATGGTTAAAAATTTAGCAACAGATAGGTGTTGAAATTGCTAGTGCAAACCTGTCCATACCGTCTTCCATGCCCATATTATGCACATTTTGTATTTAGTAGAGGTACCAATCTTTTCCAATTCTCTCTTGATCTCTCTCTGTTTCACACTGTGGAGAAGATTCAGGAGTGTAGGAAAAAGCAGTAAGAAGGTCATCTGAAAACAGATGCTCCATGTTTGTGCTGAGATTTCATAGAATCATAGAGATGGAAGGCATTATAGAAATAATCTACTTTAACCCCTTCCTCTGTGCAGGATCCACTATGACATTGCAAACGAATAACCATCCAGCCTCTGTTTGAAGACTTTCAGTGAGGGGTGTTGTGGGAGCCTCTTCCACACGTAGCCAGGAAGTTACTCTTGATGTCTAGCCTGAAACCTACTTCTTTAGAGTTTTTACCAAATGGTTCTGGTCCTATCTTTTGAGACAAGAGAGAATAAGTCCAGTCTCTCTTCTATGTGACAACCCATCAGGTATCCAAAGACCGCTATCCTATCTCCCTTCAGATACTATCTCATGGTAGTATCCAATACAAGATCAAAAGAGTCAATAAAGTACAAAATATAAAACTATTATCAGTGTTAATCAGTAGACCCAGCCATGACAATAATCTATTTGCTTGTATATTTCATTGTTTTTTTATGTCACTGTTCTCCAAAAAGTCTCTTGGCAATTCACAATAATAATCATAAAAACACAACAAACAATAAGTCAACAATACAACAGTTAAGCAATATCCACTGATGCCCAATTCAATGGCAATAAATACACATTTGAGGCTTTGCAGAATAGCACCATTTTAACAGCATTCCTAAAGGACATGGTATACACTAATTAACCTCTTAGGGGAGGCAGCCTCTTAGTGGCAATGGAGAAACATGATGTACAGTTCAGGCTAGTTCTCCTTGAAGGTCTTGAAGATAGCTGGGAGCCAAGCCATGAAATTTAGGTGAAAACTATCACTTTGAATTGTTCGCAGAACAGAATTTTCAGAAGTCAATGCAGCATTCACAAAACTAGTGGTATGTGATTATTAGGTCTTCATCTGCTAGAAAATTGGCAACTACTACAATTTTTGAATAGTTTTCAAAAGCAGCCCCATATACAATATATTGCAGTAGTCCAGCTTAGATATAAAAAGACTATAAATACCATTGGTAAGGCCTCTCACTCCAAATTATGTCCTACAAAAAATGAAGAAAGGCCTGGATGAAGAGCTAGGAACTGAATCAGTACTCAAGCAGACCAAAGTTAGTATCTTCAAAGGCATGGGGAAGGGCATTCCAGAAAGTGTTCACCCATCCATAGAATTCAACTGCTGCTGATGCTGTTATGCCTGCAACCCTCCCTACCCTGTAGGAGAACTAGTTTCTTCTTTCTTTCTTTTTTTACATGTCCTTCTAATGTGGTTCCATTATGTTGGTACTCTTCGTTGACACAGATTCCATCGTTTAATTGGCCTGCCTAGAAATTGCAGAAGAGCCACCACAAGCATCAGAGACATGATGACTCTTCTCTGCTGCAAAACCTACCAATGGTTCCATATTCTTTGTTTCTGAAATTGTAGATTGGGTCCAACTACCTATTGTTTTGGCCCAAAGATTTTCATGCTTTTGAAATGCTATTCTAAGTGTCTGCATCAAGATGGATATAGTCTACATCTACATTTGGATGGATGTAGATATCTTGTAGGCTCAGAATTTCAATCTGAACTAAAATTAAAAAAAAAAAAAAACAGGAATTGCCCTCCTATGTTCTTGTGTCACAAACATGCAAGCAAAACATGTAGGTGTGTGATGTTACTGTGCAGTCATACCACCAGACTTATTGAAGGAGGTGAAGCATTACAGTCTGAATGTCAAAATTCAGTGAAGGAAAGAACCTTTAAGAAGTTGTTATTGCCAGACAAACTCCTGAGGAACTGGGCTTCTCACTATTTTTAATACCTTTGCATGAGACATATACATGTGCATTTATACGTGTGTGTGAATGGGTGGGTGGATGGATGGATGATAGATAAAGATATTCTATGTAGGAAAGCTTCCAGGAGATGACAAAAGAAGTAGCATGTTTTTAAGCAACTGAACATTCAAGTAGATTCTCTGTCAAGTTCATTCTTGCAGTGATAATGACAGTGGCTTCTTCATTTTGGGTTTATATTTGGCTACGGTCCCTCTTCTTTCATTTAGATAATTATCTACACATGTACCATCTTCTGAGTGAGAGAGAGAGAGAGGACAGAGAGAGAAGTTCCATAAATGTCATGGGCAGTTAATCACTGCTATACTACTTACCACATAAACAGGCAAATAACCCTTCCTGACTCAACCAAATTAATGTGCCAAATTCTCCATTGAAAAAAGGTGCCACCAAGCAGTCTTTGGGTTGTATGAACTGATTCTCAATTCCCCTTTTTTCCTTCTTTGCTGTCAGCTCCCCCAGTACCAACAATATTTCTGATTTTGTCTCCCTTTGGACTGGAAGGGAATGAAGTTTAAAGATTATAGGGGAGAGGACAGTACTGGGGTATACTTTGGGCAAGGGTCCCTTTAAAAAAAAAAGGATAAGGAACCTGATCTTCACATCGTCCAGTAATATAGAGCCAGAAAAACATGAACAGATCCCCTCAACAATCTCCCATAGGACTAAGGCAGAAATGCCAAAGGGCTTACTTCTGCAGGGATGAAGCAAACAGTGGGTGTAGCTGGAACTCAAACTGGGTGGAGATGTCCACTCTCTCTTTCTGTTCTAGTTAGTCTGCTGCATGGAAGGGACTGACCATGGTCACCAGAGGCCTAAACTAATTTCTCACATAAATTTTAGGCTGAAAACTACAGGTGAGCCGATCCAGCTCCCACTTTAGAGATTTGTTGGTTCCTCCCCCTACCAAATGTCAGGTAACTTTTTATTTCTGCTTTCTGTGTTTTCAGAGTTAGAATGAAAATGTGGGCAAGCTTTTGATCATCATCATTTATTTCTGTGATGTACTTCCAACCTAATTCCTGCAATCTTATTTTCCCAGTTGGCTAGAAAAGCCTTGAAACCAGAAGACTATGAGTTCTAGGTCTCCCTTAGGTATGAAAGCCAGCTGGGTGACTTTGGGCCAGTCATTCTCTCTCAGCCCAACCCACCTCACAGGGTTGTTGTTGTGGGGAAAATAAGAGGAAGGAGTATTAGGTATGTTTGCTGCCTTGAGTTTTTATATATATATCAGGATAAAAATATTATAATAATAATACCTGGGCATCCTTCAGGCTGACAACATCAAGCACACTGAAGTCAAGAAGAAGGTTAGTAGTGAATACACCAGAAGAGAGTAGCAACAATAGTCATTGGAATATCTGCAAGAAATACCATTTGCCTGCAAGCAAGAATTGGTGGGACCACAAAACAGACAAAGTAATAAAAAATGAAGAAGCTAAAGTGCTCTGGGGCTTTAGAATTGAAACAGACAAGCACCTGGCACACAACACCCCAGACTTAACAACTGTTGATAAGAAAGACAAAAAAATCCTGATAGTGGACATTGCAATACCTGGAGACAGCAGAATAGAAGAGAAAGAACTGGAGAGAATCACAAAATATAAAGACCTGCAAATAGAACAACCATGGCAAAAGAAAGCAAAGATAGTACCAATAGCTATAGGTGCCTTAGGTGCAATTCCAAAACATCTGGAGCACCACTTGAACACCATGGACATTGACAAAATCACCACCAGTCAATTGCAAAAGGCAGCTTTACTTGGAACAGCTTACATCCTGCGATGATCCCTTTAATATTATTAAACAACAACATTTGCCTATCCCAGGTCCTTGGGAAGGACTTGATAGGTGGACAAAAATGCCAAATTCAGTCTAAACATCTGGCTGACTGTGCAACCAACCATAATAAGAGAATGTCCTTTGTCTCCAACTGAGTTGAAAGCAAGAAGGAGAACAGGACAAAATATGTATTGGAACCCATATGCATAATCATTGGACACTTCTTATATGAATACTAGCTTTCATCATGTGTTAAGGATTGAAGAAGAGGCCTGCGTGAAGGATGGAAGAAGAGACGGGGCCACTGCATGTTTGGCGAAGGCTACAAAACAGGTGTGATGACATCTTCTTGAAGGACTTATGTCTGTAGCTTTGCAAGAGCATCACATTCAGTTTCAGAGCTCACTGAGACAACAGTAGCTGTCTCTCAGCCCAGTCTACTTTACAGTAGTGTGGGGATAAAGTGAGGAGAGACTCCTATGTGTATTCCTGAGCTCCAGAGTGTTGGGGGTTGGAGATGAACAATATAAATGCAACAAATACAAAGTAACAATGAGGATCAGAAGTCTTGTTCAGGTGCTAAGACAGAAGCGGTTATAGAAAGTCCTTGTCATGCTGAGTAACAAATATTCAGTTGGGGGTTTACTCACATTTGCTTGAGTAATAGCACCCTTGATTAAATCAAAGCCTCTGATTTTCAGTGACACAGAGTTCTACTCAATTCAAGTAAATGCAGATAGGCTTGCACTTGCAGGCAGGGGCGGCAGATGTAATCCTAGGTCTCCTCCATCTGTTTAAATAAATAAAGAGTTTGGGCTTGATATCTGAACAGGAACTGTCCTGACATAACAATTTTGTTCTTTGGATATTGACTGAGAAATTCCCAGGAAATCCTTTTTGGTGCACAGCCAGTAGCCAAATGTGGTAGAAGAAGTGAATCCTATCTTGCATAATTCTGAGCTCCACATGAGTTCTACATCCTTGGCAAAATGGAGAGTTACAACAGAGTTTTCTTGCATTAGAATATAAAGTCCAGTGGTGGCTGACGGGCCAGATACCACTACAAATAAAGGAAATGAGTCATGGGGCAGGGAGCAAATTCATAGCAAAAATGTGGTCTTAATTTTAGACTCAAATTTAAAGAACCTACATTTGATGCATTTGTCTTTTTTACACCACATGCAGAATTCTTCAGCCAATAGAACCAGTGTGATATTTAAACGTTTATGTATTCTGTGCTAGCAGCAGGTAAAGCTTCCACATTTTTCCTTTTTCTTCCTCTTTATTTTCCTATTTTAAGAACTGCTCATTTCTAAAAATAATTAATTGACTTGGACTATAACTGGTGTTATTTTAATTTTTTTTCAGTGTAGCCTGAGGGCTGATCCAGGTCAGGATTATGTTTTTTGAGATGGGGATTTTGTGCCATACATGGTCTTGATCACAATCTTCCTCCTTACCTGATTTTTTCAGTGCAAAGAAAGCCTCTGTACATTCAAATAGTCTTCATTTGTACTAAGAGGAGATTTCTTTCCATTGGACAGAGCAGAGCAGAAGAAGGAAATCTCATTAAGTGCATGGCAGGTTAAACTTCTCTTCTGAAGAATTTAAGAACTTTGCTAGATCAGGCTCATCTAGGGACCAACTGGATGTATTTGGAAGTTCACAAGCCTGGACTAATAGCCCCCTCACCCCCCCCCCTTGTCATTTCCCAGCAACCAATGTTTTAGGCATGTTCCCTACAGTTGAGAAAGTAGTAAACAGCCATTAGCATTCCTAGCTATTGATAGCTTGATCCTCCATATATGTGTCCAGTCCCTTTTCAAAAACAATATTATTTAGTTTGCCACCGGATGGATGGATGGATGGATGGATGGATGGATGGATGGATGGGTAGGTAGGTAGATAGACAGACAGATACAGAGACAGTAAATAAGCTTGCAAGGGTTCACAACATCCATAAAATCATGTTGTGTTTGGCCCTGACTTCTGTTACATACTTGGCATAATTGTTAATCCAGCGCTGATGTGTAGCAATGATCTGTTGAATTTACTTGAAGAGATATATGAGGAAAGCTAGTGGAAGATGAGACAGTTTGGCTTTAAACAACAATGGGTGTAATGAACTTACATTTATTTCAATTAAAAGAAAATATTTCTGCTCCTGGCACTAAAGTTCTATTCTGGATCATGGTGGTCTTTATGTTGTTGCAATCTCTGCTTTTGGCATCCTTTTGTGCCTGATGGTTATTATCTGTGTATATTTCATTAGAACTAAGCCCGTGCAGCCAATTATGACATATCTGCTGAGTTTTAAAAATGCAACTCTAAGCCTATGTACTTTCCTTTAAGCCTTTTTTCCTAGAAGCAAAACAGCATTAGAAAGATGTACAAAGGGGTTGCATTACCCAAAGCCATGGGTGCTAAAAAAATCAAGGCATCTGCATTGTGTCCTTAGAAAGATGGACTGGAAATCAAGGTTGACTGTATATCAATCTGGAGGAAATCTGGAGTTCAAGAAAGCAACTTTCAGCACAAAGGCATTAAGAGCCGATTCACACTTTTTTATTTGTTAAAGTCAAGTATGTACAAAGTTCCTGGATGTTCAGTGCAAAGTCCATAGGCACCTCTCTTGAGAGGTGCCTATCCTTTCAATGGCTAGATTTCCCAAACGTAAACACAGAAGCTATATACAGAAAAAGATTGCTTTCCTTCTTTCATCACTTGGGAGACCATGAAACACAATAGTCATGAAACTGGGTACCTTGTGCACTTTAAGATGTGGTTAGTAGTTTGATGGATCAAAGGGGGACTTTTGCATGGAGAATGAGAGTCTAATCTGAGCAAGGACTAGCGAAGCAGCTCTTTGTAGTTTTAACCATAAGACATTTTATCAAAGGAAATATTTTGGGGACAATAGGCTAAGTCTAGCTTCTAGCTAGCTACATCCTATCCAGCAGAGAGTCAGAGACAAAGTGACTTGGGAAGACAAAAACAGGAAGTAAGTATCCTGAGATTAGACATTTTAGACCAGTGTTGTCCGAACTTGGCCACTTTAAGATGAGTGGACTTCAACTCCCAGAATTCCCCAGCCAGCCATGGGAATTCTGGGAGTTGAAGTCCACTCATCTTAAAGTGGCCAAGTTTGGACAACACTGTTTTAGACAAAGAGAAAAAGAGGAAAAACAGAAGAAGCTCCTAACTGTCTAGCGACATTCTGTTGCCCCTTGTGGTTAGTAGGCTTCAAGATGCTGAAGAATCAGTGCAATTAAGATCATATAGTATTCCCAATATGATGGATCTAGGTTTAACAACGTAAAACTCTTTTAGGATATTCCAGATTTTTTCTCTCAGAAACTGTACAGGTAGTCCTTGTTTAATGACTGGCTCATTTAGCCACTGTTCACAGTTACAACAGTGATGAAAAATGAACTTGACAACCAATCCTCGCATTTACAAGCTTCACAGGTCTGTAAAGCAAAGGAGAGCCGAAGTAAGATCGTAAGCACAGTCACAGTTTCATTTAGTGACTGCTTAACGACTGAACTGCTGGTCCTAATTGTGGTCACTAAATGAGGACAATTGCACTTCCTTTCTGATGAAGACATTGAGTACTTCAGAACCCTGTAAATTGATTCCTTATTTTACTTTGATTGATTTATATTCCATCATTATTTTGAATAACTCAATATGCTGTAAATAATGCTTCCTCCTCCCATTTTCTCCACAACAATGACCCTGTTTATCTTTCTGGCTGTGTACAGTTTGGTGCAGGACACCAATATATAATGTACCACAGTACACAGATGCTCCCCTCTGTTTCTGAAGGACATGAATGAGTAGAATTAAGGGTATGTTGCTTGAAGAAAAATCTGTCAATGGCACCCTCACATTTGCCTGGTTCATACAGCTTAATCTTTCTTTCCTGTTTTTTTTTTGTTTTGTTTTGTTTAAACACATATGTACCTCCTTTTTTTGCCCTTCGCAGCATGATTATGGATTATGGGAGAAAAGCTGTGAAGCATTTAATAGAGTCTATGAAAACAATCTCAGACCAACTTTATGTTAGCTAAATTACCCTGCTTAACACTTTCTAACAGCATTTGTGAGTTTCACAAATGATAAGATCTTGTCTCCTCATTCCTAATTCTGGTGTGTAAACACTAAAATAGATGAAATTTGATGTGCTTATGTATTGTAAATAATAATGGGCATATATCTAGTGTCATCTAAGTCACCAATGATGGACTAATATGACCCTTCCTACCTTCTCACCCAGCAAGAATTTTGTATTATATATATTCATGTATATATTTATAAATATATGTTTAAATATACTATATAATTTTATATTTTAAAACTTTCTTTCTTTCTTTCTTTCTTTCTTTCTTTCTTTCTTTCTTTCTTTCTTTCTTTCTTTCTTTCTTTCTTTCTTTCTTTCTTTCTTTCTTTGTTTGTTTGTTTGTAAGATGAAGCTGGTATGCTCTAAAGAAAAGTGGAGCTTCAAACTTTCATCTTAATTTCCAAGAATGCTTCTGGATCTCACATGTCCTGCAGAAAGTTTTTTAGGTTTTTTTTTAAATGATGAAGCTGTTCTGTCAAATAAAGGGTGTATTGGTAGCTTGAACCAATATACATCATTCTGGGAGACTACGGAAGATTTGGGCTGCAAACCTTTGGATGACCACTAGATGACAGCAAAGAGTTAGAGCTGTCTACATCACTTTGCTGTTCTTTAGAGGCCCTCTGGATATTTGTAGCCCAGATCCAGTAGCCATAAATAACAGGAAGTAGTTTATCTGGTATATGGGTAATTTTTGATAAGCTGTGCTCATCACGGAAAATGTATTGTCCAAGTGTCCTTAAAATGATTTCAAAATTACAAAAGTGCCAGCAGTCTCAAAAGATAAGAACCCCATTATTTGATTTTTGGCAACAAAGATCGGACAGTTGTTATTTTTTAAGCCCCTTATTTGGAAATGCTGTTGTGTATGCTTTGGTTAAGAGAAAGCAGTGTGTCTTAGTTTGTCTTGTAAGTACGTGGTAACCATGGAATTTGAACCAGGTACTTCCTATTTTCTAGCTTGGTCCCTTCTGAAACCTTAGCATTATTGACTGCTTTTGGGTCCAAAAGTCCTATCACTGGTGGTGGGCTTGCTGTCAAAATGTAAGCAGCCTGATTATGATTAAGGTAACTTCGCTCTGCTTTCTCTGTGGTGCATAGTCCTTTTGTGCCCTATAATTATCACATCATCATTATGCAGATTAGACACCAGATGGTCTGCTACATCTACTGTTCGCTTGTACATTACTGCCTCAGCAATTGCTTCAGCCTTGCAAAAACCTCAACAGAGTAATTAAAAAAAAAATCTTTCTATTAGCCATTGCCTGGGAATGCATTCTTGCTGAATTAGCCTTTCATCAGGAATGTGGCTTCACTTTGCATGCTTCCCTGCTGACTCTTTTTTCTACCCTGGACCATATCCAGCCCAGGCGTGCTTTGTAAAACACAGCCTCTCCGAGGCAATGTAGGTTGCCTCCTTAAAAAGCTCAGGGGATATTTTATAATCCAGATTTCTCTGCCCCCACCTCCTTTCCTTGCCAGCTCCAAGAATGGAAAGCACCTTGGTTGCAACTGAACGACATGTCAACTGTTTGGGAGAAAGGCAGATTCAGCAAGAATTTGGGCTCTCACCCAAAGCAAAAGGCATGACTCCAATTGCCATGATTCTTCCAGGACAGGTAGATGGCTCTCTCCAGTTAGATAATTTCACTTTTCAAAGCCGCTTCACGATTTGTCTTTTCCTTGGAAGAAGATCAGAAAAGCGCTAACTTTTTGACTCTTGTGGTTGGATGCAAAACTGTTTGGAAGGCCACACCAGTGCAAACTGAAAAGGCCGTTCAAAGATCAGATCCATTGCTTGTGCCAGACACTACAACACTCTCTGTTTGATTTCAAAAGCTGTTTTCCACACACACAAAGCCTGTTTTCTGTACAGTGGTAACAGCTGAAGTCTTGAGGCTAGCCTGGCCCAAGGAAGGTTGCTTGAAACATAGGGTTCAATCTTCTCCATATTTGATTGAAAACTCCCTCAATTTGATACAATCTATTTCTAAAAAGATGTTTGGTTTGCAACTTTACTGCTATTATTTCTCATGTTGAAGAGGTGATTCCTAAATGTTGTTCTTTGTTCATTAAAAAAAAATCTTTGACTGCCATGGGTTCAAATGGATAGCTACTACAAAGTCAAAGCTCTGCTATAGGCTGTGTTCTTGATTCTTCTTCAGAAGAATCAAATCTTAATCGTAGAGCTATATTATTTTGCACAACAGATGTTGTGCATCGTTACTCACATAAATGCAACTGTTCCAATACTGGTATGAATATCTAGGTCAATAAAAACCAGTGTAGCTTCTGATCAGCAGTATTCTGCTCCACTGAGTTTATAAAAAATTGATTGTTGAAAAATATTTATGTTATTTTCTCTCACAACTCTTCCTAATTATGGAGACATTTTTCACACAACTTTCATTAATATAGATGGTTAATATAAATTTACCTGAAACATTTACTGTACATGTATATTTCCCTGACATCCCTCTTTTTTACATAGATTTCCCTCAATCAGGCTTTTTTTTTTTTAACTTTCTAGTATAAGAACTTTGTATTTATTCTCCTTAAAGGTTTGTATTGCAATATATATGTATTGCATTGTATATATAACTTCACAAACGTATGATCTCTTAGCATTTTTTTTCTGATTATTTAATTAGAGTCGATAGATGCCAAGAGACTCAGTTCTCTATTGAGAACTTGCTATGTTGAAGTCTATATTGACAGATCTCCCAAATCTGCTATTGTATTTCTTCTTTTGTCCATACTCCTACAATAAGAGGTACTGCTTGACCCTATTGTGAGATGTGCACAGATGTCATCTTTTTCTTTTCCTTCAGTTGAAGACTGTTTGCAATGGCCCACCTGTAGACTCAGACCTAATCCTCAGACTTGTAGACCTCAAACTTGTAGTTGTTCAGGGCTTTCTTTACTTGTTGCTCCTGATTAGGCATAATCACATGGAGCAGATTGTCTTAACTGCAACATATAAAATGGACCTATTCCAGGTTTACAAATTGCCATATTGTCATTACAAAACTCAGTAAGCAAGGACCACACTAATACCATGGGAGATGTTAGGTATTAGTTTCTAATCCTGCAATATTTGTGTATGCATGTGTCTTCGAGTCAGTTTTGACTCCTGGCAGCTGTCTGGGCAAGTCCCTGAAGTTTTCTTGGCAAGGTTTTTCAGAAGTGGTTTGCCATGGCCTGCTTCCTAGGGCTGAGAGAGAGGGACTGGCCCAAGGTCACCCAGCTGGCTTTGTGCCTAAGGTCACCCCGCTGGCTTTGTGCCTAAGGCGGGATTGAACTCACGGTTTCCCAGTTTCTAGCCCGGTGCCTTCACCGCTACACCAAAATGGCTCTCTTACAATGTTTAGACCACTGAAAAATTGTCATTTTATCTTGTTTCCAAATGACTGAGGTTTGGCTCTTGCCATTATTGAAGCAGATAACTTTCTTTTGTGTCCTTTTATTTTTTCTTGTAGTTGTAAACAAAAACAATACAATAACAATCTATTCAATTATGCAGTGTCATCACAATCTTGTGTTACGAGGATGAAATCCACCATAACTACTGAAAATATTACCAGCAGAGTAATACTTTCAATTATACGATATTATATTATATTAATTATATCATAATATAATCATATTATAGGATATTATGTATGATTAAATCATTAATTTAAAACAATAATTTCTGATACCCAAGAAAAATTTTTTCCCATTGGTATGCTTGGGTTTCTAGTTTGTCCACACTGTGACAAAATTGGGTCCATTTAAACATCTAGACCATTTGTGTTGACTTTAGCCACCTGCTCAGAAAACGTCTTCTTGAACTTGACCTAGCACTGGAAAATAGCTAGATTTTGTTTCTCTTTCAAACACTGTACATAGATAACCAGTTCCTAGGGCAAGCAGCACAAGCAATCTAGGATTAGCAGAGTATATTTGCAGCAGATAATAGTGTAGCCAAGGATCAATGGGAGCTATGCAACAATTCAATCTAAAATAAGTGAGACTAACCTTGGCTCATCTGTAGGTCACACTTCTGTTTGCAGTAAAGGCACAATTCATTATCTGGCATCAAAATGTATATATTAGTGCTGTGCTGAGGACCTACTCTGTATTTCTTTAAAAATAATATTTAATTCCATTAATGGAAAACAACTGGCCTTTATTGTTTATAGTTTTCCAAAGGAGGAAACAAATTGTGAAATTTAACTCGGTTGGGGGTGGAGTGGTTGAGAAATGCAGGTGAGGGAGCAGGTTTTCACTGTATAACCATCTTTTCCACATTTCCACATCTCAGTTCCCAAGGGAAGAGGAAATCCTGAGGAAAATCCTTTGGAGATTTTCCAGAACAGTAAGTATGGATCATTGGGAAGGTTGCTAATAATAGAGTTAAAATCAAAAAGGAAAGCAACTCCATCAACTTGCACCAATAAAGAGCACATCTAAAATACTTTTTCTTAAAAGTATTTTATTATTTTATAAGAGAAAGTAAAAAAACAGTGAAAGTAATGATAAACTGAAAAAAGAGAAGGAAGAAAATCAATATAAGAAGTCCCAGTGTAGAATATTAATATGACCATGTTATTAAATTTAGACCATATAAAAACACAACACTCTATCTTCTTAGGTCTATAGTATAAGGATATTTCAAAGATCGCCTCGGTTTTCTCTTTGGATTGTATCAATCATTTGCCTTTTACTCAAATACCTGGAGGCATAAAAAGGAGATGACTCCTTTGAAAATATTGAAAGACCAATGCTTTTGTAATTCTCTCCCCCCTCCATCCTTCCCCTGCGATAGTGTCCTTCCTTGTAATGTTAGAGACGATGATTTTACTTCTGGATCTTTGGATTTTTGTATGTAATAGAAAAGCTTGTATTTTTTCTGAATGCTTTAATTCAGAAGCAACATTTGATGTGCAGAGTAAGTGGGTGATCTAAAGGAAATATATTGAGTATCAACTGATGGAACCCTCCCTTCTTGGTTGTTCATACGTTGCTGCCATCTAGTGTTCAAAACCTCTTCTACTTGGGGATAGAGAGCAGTCAGGGCTCAGGGTATGTTAGTTTATTTTATTAAAACTAAGCTTTTTATGCTTCAAATGTGTCTTTTGAAGACAGCAGCAGTTTCCAAACTTTTGACATAGAAGCCACTCACATTTTGCACATATTATCCCTTTTCCAGCTGTATATTTAAATGTTTTACACCGGGACCAAGGTACTTAAGACTTTCGTGCTGATACTAAAACTCTGTGTTGAGTGGGCCTTCAGTGGTAAACTTGACTGTGCATCAATCTGAAAAGTCTGTGTAAAAGTGGGCATATTCCTAGTTATTGAAAAAAAGAAAAAAAAATCCTCTTACTGCCTTTATTTATTTACTTCCTACTTAACACAATGCTTTTGAGGCACAATTGTTCCTTGAAGATGGTAGAAAACATTTCATAAAACATAATAACAGTAATAACTATCCCATTAAGCATATCATTCTTCCTTAAGATCAAATAATAGCAATTAAAATACCATTTTATTTGGTGCCCACTTTTTTATTTTTTATTTATTTTTATCCCACCTTTATTATTTTTATGAATAATTCAAGGTGGCAAAAATACCTAATATTCCTTCCTCTTCCTTTTTTCTATTTTATTCTCTTTTCTCTTTTCCTGGAAACAGCTTAAGCTAATTCACAAACACTTGTCTCATCCTATAATTATTATAATTATAGCCCTATAATTATTTTGATTATTTGTTGATTTATTTGTTTACATTATTTGTTAATATATTATTTGCTGATACGTGTGTGTGTGTGTGCGCGTGTAATTGGTAATGATGTTTGCTAATATTACTCATTGATTATACGATTGATTATAATTATTACTAAATAAATTGTCCTGCACTGGAATTAGGACGGTTCCTTATTAATGTAGTGCCATGAAAATCTCTAGCATTTCACAGTATAGAAGGGACTGCTCCAGAGACAACGGAAAGGAAACAAAGGAAGGGTAAACAGGGAAACAATGTATTTTCTTTCAATTATACTGATTAGATAATTAGCTTCCATAAATCAAAGGGAATTCAAATGTTGCCAATGGCTTCACCAAAAAAAGCAATGTTTTATTTTGAAAGCGAGACTGACAGGTGTGTGACAGGCGTCTTCTGGGCCACAGATAGCCCTAAGCTCAGGGAGCAATTGGTCACTCAGTGACTTTGATTGTCAAGGGAGTCTCCCCGTCCATCATTTCACACTATACTAAACTCTCACTGATTAATTATTGTATTGTTCATTGATATTTCAGCATGCTGGTTTTGTGATGGAGTCTGCAATAATGTGTGTGCATTATGGCCAGGTCAGCTATTTTCATGCCTTTCAGAATCTACACCCCTTTAGAAACAGGCCTTAACTCACCAGTCTCAAGCCACAGACACAATGGCTCGGCTCTTGCGGCAGGAGAAAAGGATGTTGTGGGGACAGTGCCCACTTAAGCCAGGAACCAAGACGACTGGGGATAGATGCCACAAAGGATCTTGATTGGCATGCACATTTATGGACTTTTCACCAAAGGAAAGCAAAATAGCCCTAAAGCCCACAAGGTTGCAGGTTATAATATATCCTCTGGAACTGACACATAGGACTTACAAAAGCAGGATAAATTATAACAGGAACGGAGGATCTGATAACAACCACTTGGAGTGACCTTACTATGGGCTGAGCCTGCTCTTCTAAGGAGACTCCCAGCCCACCCTTTTTACTTCCACCTTCTAACTTAAACAGTGTCCTTTATTGTACCCACATATTGACTCCCTGACACTACGGAAACAACTGTATTTCCGGTTTTTGTTATCTGTCTCCTTCCTCTCCAGGGTCATCAGGCAGTTTCAGTTTGCCTTCCCTGTCTATTCTCCATGTCAGAATCATGTATGCAAGGAGAACATTATTTGTCCGCCACAAGGAAGAAGATAAACGTGACTTCCTCCTCTTTTCTCCTAAGTAGAATTAAGGTCCAAGCCACCACATTTGTCTGTTTGAAATACATTTATGTACATTTCCAAGTAAAATTGAATGTATAAATCAAATACATTATTCATGTATAAATTAAATCAGCTTTAAACCCAATAAGGAAGAATAATAATACAACATTAGCAAAAATAAGCATAATAATATTACAAAACAACAAGATATAACAAAATCATAACACAGTCATGTAATAAAACATCATCATCAACAACAATAATAAAATAACTTGTTTATTTAATCCTTCTGTTCATTATTAGTTACTCTGCTTTACAGCATTTGGAGTGATATCACAGCATTACAAAACAAAACAAAAATCCAAAACAATTATTGTGAGCCATCCTGGGAATAGTTGACTCTGAAAGGTGGAATGCAAAAAGAAAATAAATAAACAAACCACATTAAAAATAAACGTAATATTTAAACTAAAGCAATTAAACATTTGAAATGAAACATACAGACAGAAACCCATGAAGGGACATTTTAACTAAGATAAAACCACAGGAAAAGAAATGAAAGAGTGTGATGAAACTCCAAAGTCTGATACTCTAACATTTAGTTTTCCACTGTTGACAATAGAGACCAAGGCCTCCACGGCCTAGACATTTCCTAAGGTAGCTAAATCCAAGTTCATTTAGGACTTTAATGACACATTAAACTCAGCATGCAAACAAAGAGTTAGCAGGTAAATTTGACAGGGCTGGAATTAAAACAAGCATAAAACAAACCACCTCACTGCCACATTTGAATTCATTAAAGTTTCCCAGATTTTTCTTTTCCTTTTTTTTTAAGGTGGCACCAGACAGAGATCATTGTAACCACCAAACTGGGAATTACTGAAGTCTGATAATGGAAACCAAGTATCGCTGTATGTAAGTGCATGTTCTGAAAACAATGTGTGAGTTGGTAACACCACCTTGATGTGTGTGTCTGCGTACAGAACAAAAAATCATGCACTAAATGCTAGGTCTGGGTGCACTGGTCATGCTAAGCTGCAGAGGAAGTAGCATTTTCCCAGGTTCATGTTATCCTCCAGTACTTCATATTTCATTTGCAAACTGGATTTTCTGCTGAATAACATGGTGTCCTGCAGAGGGATGATATAACCGACAGGGTACCATCACTGATCATTAGAAGTTTGGGACCATCATGGGAATTCAGTGGTTGAGCAGTGGGCATAGGCAAAATGATTTGCATTGGTTTCATCTGGCTGTACTCACCAGACTACAACCTGGGTCTACCCCTGCGTTTCCGGATTCCATACTGGCTCTAATCAAATTATTTTAAGCTGCTCCTGTCAGTCACCACTTTCTGCCCAGATTCCACATTTGATTCATTTAGTTCCAATTAGGGATGCTACCAACATTCTTACATCTGATTTTGTAAGCTTAATCTAACTCTTTTGTATGCTGGTGCACCAACATGTAATCTTTTGAAATTAAAAATTAGATTTCTTCCATTTCAATTTTGTCGTCTTTCTCTCCTTGAGCTGGTGTAGGATCTGCAACTGGCATACCGGAGAAGCCAAATCAATGAATATTTGCCCATCTTTGCACAGAGTGTCTGCTTTTGGCAGTGGGGTTGAGTACCATATTTTGGAAATCAACCTGCTTCCACCTGGGGATTCCACTATTGCTGTTATTGTAGACTTCTCCAACCAGATGAGTTGAGAGTATAGCTAAGAGCATTCTGGCTTAGTATTTGGGGAGTTTTATACTGTACTCTGAAACATCTGGAGGGCACATAGTTGGGAAAGACTGTAGGATAAGACTAAGATAACCTATGGCCAAGATGCTTCCATTCTAACTCTGAAGACGTGAGGAGAAAGTAACAGCTCCCATTTTCTTTAGAGGACCTATAAAATGGGTCCTCAGATAACCTCACTGGAAGTTCTTCATTCTTCTGTAGAGCTGGATTTCCCTTTTGTAACTGACAAGGTGAGATGAGTCACACAAAGCATTTGAAGGAAATATACAGGTTCTAGTGTTTTGGAAGGGTGATACATAGCTAAGAAACTCTGGGGCTAAATTGGTGTCATCTTTCAAGTGAAAGCTATTGAACTGGCATGATATTTTGCTTTTAAGGACCTTGGCAGTCCAGAATCTTGAAAGAAAGTGGTGTCTTGGCCTTCTGTCAAAGCTACTGAATCACTACATTTCCTTGTCATTGTGGGCAATGTTGTATTGTTTCAGAGTTGCACTGGCTGCTGTTGAGAAATGAGCCTGTTGGTATAAAACACACACCCAAGGAGTGGCTAGAGGATAAGTGCAGTGACTCACCAACCACAATAAAGGTTTTCCTGTCACTCAGAACATACCTGCCAACATGCAGAGGATGTGAACTTGATGGGGGCATGAGAACATTTTCAGCCACAAACAAAAATTACATGGCCCACTTAAAAGGCCTAGAGGTGAGAGAGTTCCATTTCCAAGACCAAATATTAAAGTCTAATTTGGCTAATAACAATGTGGCTTTACATGGAAAGTTGTACAAACAAGAACACAACCCAGAATAATTTGGAGAATTTAGTGCACACCTGAGCAGGTTGCATAGCAAGGATTGTTTTCTCTTCCACATCTTATACTACAAAAACTAGGTTCAAGGCTGTTCTTGCATAATTCTGATAGGCAATAAAATCTTTGCTTTATGTTTTGCCAGGAAAGATGGAGAACTGGATTTGCAACAGATGATTTGCCAGCAGTTTCCAAACATGCACATAGGTGGCACATTAATTTTTTTATATATATATCCCACTATGAGATCTAAGTGTCCACGTGAAAAAGAACTGAAAGAAATGTCCAGCTTTCCAGAGAAAGCAGTAACTAAAATGAAATGCTAATGGATTCACCTTTCATTCTGTCTGCTTCTGAGTAAGATGAGGATGTGTTGAATTTTGGAAGAATTTCTAGGCTACTGAGCTAAGCAGCAGATCTGGCACTACTTTGCCTGGTCTTTATCACAATTCACTCTGGAATTTCTCATTGAAAACTAGGAGTAGTTCCTTTTTTTTTAATAATATTTTTTAATTAAAGTTTAGAGAGACAAAGATAAAAAAAATAATATAAACTAAGGAAAATATAAGAAAAAGTGCGAAGAA